>NC_142709.1:42487312-42790342 GCF_055471065.1 Atractosteus spatula | reverse complement strand
TATTGCAGTAAGTGAAAAGACCACGGGCATTCTTCCTCCCCCTACATTCTCAGAGTAGAATAGAATTTAGTATTAGCACAATTTATTACAGTGCTAAATTTAATATTATTGATTACTAATAATTTATGCTAACACCTAGCTTTCTTAACTAGTAAGTACTGTACTTACTGGGTTTTGGAGGGGGGGAGGTGTCTTTCGCTGGAAATCTCGCCCCCTTCTACTTTGAAAATACCTGTGAAACCGGTTTAATTCCATATTAAATTCCATATTAATTCCTTCACTTCTGCATAAGCTTTCTGGAGGAACAGTGGATGGGATACGGCTCTTTCTGGGAATACTGCAAGTTCACAGGTGCCTGACTTGATGGAATTCACATTATCATATTCACATATCACCCCCCCCCCCCCCCCCCCCTCTCGCTTGCCCTCCCCCCTGTGTATTGTCTGTTTAGGGCAAGCGAGAGAGAGTGTGCTGTCCTTTGACAAAACAAGGCTCGCCAGATAATGTGAATCGAAACCTGTTTTTCTAGCTTTTAAAGTCGTGCGATGTGTAAGCAGGAACACATCATTATATCTTACATATGAAAAATACATAATATAACTCCCAAACAAACGCAAACGTGTTTTTAATAAAATGCTTTTATTCACTCATAATCTGACAATTTCAGGAAGACTAAGGAAGGACTAAGGAAATTGTCATCTGTTGTTGAAGCTCTCTGAGCTCGGTGACTTTGAGACCACTTGTTATCCCAAGTTGTTTGAATCGCCACAATTCAAATAGAGAAAAAAGAGCTGACTGACAAGATTTAAGATGTGGCTGTCAATGTTGGATTAAAAAAAACACATTGCCCGACATTAGTTGCATTGCTTGAAAAATAATTTTATTTCGAGAGACTGGATAAGTAATTCCAGTGTTTTTTTAACTTCCTGAAAAACAAGTAATAATTTAACAATATGTGCAAACGTTTTATAATATGTCGCTGTTGTGAATGTCTGTGGAGTGTATCTTATTTGCCTGTCCTGGCTGTGCTCTCTCGCTCGCCCTCCCCCCCTCTCTCAATTCAATTCAATTCAAGGTGCTTTATTAGCATGACAGATGGGTACAATCAGTGTTAGGTATTTACTTTGTAATCTGTGGTCCTTTTAACTGTTTTTACATCTACTGTATTGCTTTGAGATGCCATTTTTAAAGGTAATATATAAAATCAAGGCTTTAACTTGCTTTAACTCCACAAGTCTGAGTTCTTGTGTCCGTCCTATCCAAACCCGAAAGTATTACAATATGTATCTTTATAGCAGGTGGTGTACAGCTTTTTAGTATAGATTACACTTTTCTAAAATGTATTTACAAAATAAAAATGATTACAATCTAGTCTTTCCACGTTTGATCCCAAGATCCCAAGAAAAATAAATCTAAATGGGGAGAAAACTATGCTGAAAGTTTATTAAGATACTTAGAAGACAAAGATATCAATTTATGTTGCATTTGTCTGATTGTGAATCAAAAAACACATATATTTAAACACGCGTTTGCGATTTAAATCAAAATGCGATTTAAATCAATATAAATGTTTATATTGTAACGCCTAGGTGACTATTCATTGTTATTAAAATGACTTAAACTCGATCATGTTGTGATATTTAGAAATATAAAAGTCAATTAATTGTCCATAATATTGCTATTCTATTTTTTCAAAGAAATGTTGCAGTACACGAATATAATCATATCGTTATTAATTTCTTTAGATACCGATTCCATATTATATTAGCATAAAAGCTTAAAACTACCACTTTTTTACATGCTATTTCACATGTTAGTTAAAGATTTCGATGCTTAAAATGTTTAGGGAGAAATGGAATACTGGTGTGTATTTTTTCTTTAAAGTACCGATTCCTGGAATCTGACTCACTGACACCCTTCTGAAGTGGTTCCATAATATCTGGTATACGGAAAAGAAAGCGTTGATGAGCCTGGATTCTCATGTATCTGATACAAGTATCTTTTAATACAGTCTTTGCTGTGCTCTTGAGGATCCTTGTGATATTTTGAGCTCTGGTTGAATGATAAGTGTCGCAGTTTAAATAATTTTCGTAGTTAGAAATTATGAAACGCTCTGTTAAAAGCAAGGGAGTTTTTATGTCCGTTGCAGTAAAAGAAAATGCCTGACAAAGTAGGGCTTGGAGAGATTCCAAGTGCTTGTACAAATGTGCTAAAGAAATTATACTTTGAGTTTACAGCTTGTCCAAAGTCATTCATTATTAATACTATTAGTAATATCTTCGGTAAAGGCTTTGATGTATAAATATTTCTGATAAAGGTAGATTGTGTCCTTTTGTCCAACTGAGCAATCTTGCTTTCATAAAATATACCAACTTTTTATTGACTGATGATTAACATGCTGTAATACACAGTTTAAATTTAAAAGCTCAAATGCTGTACATGAGAGGTTAATCTTTATTGACTCCTCCTGGCGGTTTTACAAGGTGATGCGGGATACTTTCCGGCATGACGTCAAATGACGCGATTTACCCCGTGATACTGCGTGATACTGCGACACGCCCACCGGGGTATACCGCGAAATTTTGAATGGCTGCATCTGTATTATACAAACTGTATATGGCTGGTATTGGTAGTTTAAATAAAAAATACACAACAGTATTCTAATTTCTTTATAAACACAAACATTTTAAGCATTAACGTCTTTCACTTGGTCACTTACTGTGGTTATTTGAGAAAGCTTTGGCGTGCTCATTCTATTTTAAGTTAACTTATAACTAAATAACGCATACTAGAATTTAGAATCTGCTTAATAGGGAATATAACATGGAATCACGTATCTAAAGAAATTAAAAATATTAATTTAATTTAAGAATCTAAATATATTTATTTAGCTCAAAGTATTACCGTAGTCCACTTTCTTTGTAAACATCTGTCAATATGATTAATATGTCTAGGTATGCGATTATTTCACTCTCCATCACTCAGCCTCACTTTGCCCAGCACCCGCTCCCCGACAGACAAAAGGATGTGAACTGTGCTTAACACAAACTCTGCTTAACAGCAAGGTGTAAAGTGACTTTCTGTTCAATTGAATAAAGCTACAGTACAGATTTTAAATTCTTCAAGCAATATTTTGCTGTTTGTCAAAATCAGCTACTTTGCAAGCAGTACATGACCTCTCAAAAGGTACCTTTTGTCTCTCGTGTAAACTCAACAAAGGTTTATTTTTTATAAATCTGAGACTTGAACGATATGCTTCATTCATATTACCCCCCCCCCCCCCCCCCCGCATCTCATATTTCCAGTTCCACATACGCAAATCAGATCTACAGATATAGAGTGCCTTGCAAAAGTATTTACCCACCTTGGATATTTTCACATTTTACTGTGTTACAGCATGGAGCCATTATGTTTTCAACTGAAAAGATTTGCCACTCATCAACACTAAGTACTCTATAATGTCAAAGTGAAAAAAAATCCAGACATTTTACTAAATTAAAAATAAATAAAACAGAAAATAAATGAAGCATTCGTGAAATCACATTGCCAGATGTCCCCTACTGCGCTCAACAATCTTCATAAGAACAAGAAAAAGCCTGTTAATAAAAGTATTGCAACTTTGATCTGCCAGCTCTTTTCCCCTGAACCTGTTAAAGCTCTGATGAGTTCATGCTTTGTTCTCGAGTTTACCGTTTTCCAAAAAGTCTTTCAGTGAAAGGCATAATATCACTATTAGATGATTCAGCTGGAGTTTTCACTCAGTTTATTCTCTCTGCTTTTAGCCTCATCATTGCTGATGTGTGTTTCACTTCATGGACTTCCTTCTTTGAATTAAACAGCCATTTTAACCCAAAATGAACAAGAAAAAGAGCATTTTCAGAGAGCAATTACTTTGTGTTTACATATAATAAGTTATTAGATGTATGAACAATCTAATTTCTTATTTGTTTAAACAGTGAAATTTCAGCTGTTAAAAGATCACACCAGAGACAGCTCTAGTTTTCCTTATCATAGATTTTCAGGAAAGGGGGGTGAATTAAGCAATGTCAAGTGCAATAATTCAGTGATCAGTAATAACAGCTTAAAAATCAAATCAAAATTTATTTATCAAATAAGTCACAACAATACAGTGTGCAGCAGTAATTGCTAACAATGAAAGTTATTTTCTGCAACCTTGGTGGGGGGGATCACCAATTTAAAAGTACTAAAAACTTAGTAAAATGAAAATAAACTCAATATAAATAGAACTGCTATATGTCCAGGGTGTATATTATGTCCAATACATTATGTTCTAGTAGTGCAGTATGCCAAATATAGTGAAAACTTTATGTTCAAGTGACCTGACCATTTAAGAGTCATGTAAAAATTCTGGGAACTTCACAATTAAAGAGCTCTGTAGGACAAGAAACAAAAGAGAGAAATGTAAACTTTTTAAAGGCTGAAACTAAAATTCAAAAACAAATGAAAATTTGGGACAATAAAGTGTTAGAGGTGTAAATAAAAGTGAAAATACAAAAATGCACATGAGCAAAATGTTTTAGAAATGGAGCAGGTGTTACCTTGAAATAAGCAAACAGAAAAGAGCCATGAACAGACAGTGCAGAAGAGCGATGCAGGAACACTTGTAAAAGCTTAGATATATAAAAAATCACAGAAAGGTGTGTGTTACAATAGAACAAGTGAACCTGAAGCAGATTTGGCAAAGAGTTAGGGGCTGGAATAATCAGGTGTATTTCTGGTAGGGAGACTATGAAGGTTTGATAGGATAGAGAGTCAGAAGATGTGCATACTTGAAAAACAGAGCAATTCAGTAAGAGAGCCCTTTTATGAATTAAGAGCAAACATGGTTTCATGGAAGGCTTCTCAAACAGTTGGACATTCAGGTAGATTGTCAGTGGAAAGCATTTGTAAATATACTGTATTAAAGCAAGTCATTTTTTTTGCAACACATAAAACACATTTTTCCAAGAAAGTAATTTAGCCTTTGTCACTAATGGAACTACTAAATAAAGATATAAATATGGAAATCTAAAGATTTTTTATTCAATGCTGGTTGCAGGATGAACTAAGGACTCAGCATCTGTCAGGTTGAGCTCAATGTATATTTTGTCACAGAGTTGGTGCAAGATGTTAACAGTGAAAACAGGTATTTATAAATATCCCATTTCAAGAAGGAGATTTTCAGAATAATTATAAATCAAGCAGGAGAGGGAAAGCACAGAAAATAGGTAGATTGATCAGATCCAGAAAAGTGGAAAGGCTGACTCCTTAAAGTAGCACTGTAAAATAATTTATCCTCAGTGAGATCCTGCTATCTCATAGTGGGTTTCTATCACTGTGTATACAGAAGTTACACAGTGCCTTTAGTTCCAGCCATTTTCTAAACTCTTTATCCTTTACAGAGTAGCTGAAGTCTATCCCAGCAAGAAATGGATGCAAGGCAAAATAGTTACAGTCTATCACAGGGCAGACAAACAGACACAAACACACACGTAAACAAGGGTCAGTATTCCAATAAGCCAATTTACCTACAAGTATATTTTGGACTGCAAGCGGAAATTAGATTTCCTGGAGAAAACCCACATGAACCCAGAGAGAACATGCAAACTCCACACATACAATACCTTAGGAATTGAACCTAGGGCCTCAGCATGGCAAGATAGCAAAGTTAATCACTGTGCCACCATTAAAATGGATGGATATCTTAGTCATCTTTGGAGTTCATAGATTTCCATGCATAATTTAATTTTGAAAGCCTCTGGGACATCTGGTGCTTAATAATTGTTGATTGTTAGCGAAATATTTTAAATTATATTTTACCCTATTTTTTCTTTATTGATTTTGTATTTTACTTATTATATGATAGTGAGATTTAACATACATTTGAACATTGATTTGTAAATTAATATTTTTACAATATGCGGAAAAAGTGCTTTATTAGTGCTTATTTTGATATTATTGATTACTAATAGTTTATGTTCACACCTAACTTTCTCATTTAGATGTATTTTAAATACATCAAATAGATGTATTTGTGCTGTTGAAAGTATCGTTTGTGCTGCTTTTGTTCCCGAGATATAGAGCCTTATTTTTCCTATTATCACGTGATCATGCACGGTGACTTTGACCTCCAGTAACCCCATCTGCCAATTTCAAGCGCTCTGTTACCAGCACTAGAGTAACAATTCTGCGACTTTGTTCCTCTGTTTACCCGGGTACAGGGCGGCGGCGGATTTTGCATTTAATATCATTATCTTCTATGCGTTTGTGTGAACAGGAAAATTAAATTTGTCTCCAATATCACACCCGAATCAGAAGAGTTGCGGGTGTAGCCTTTTAGAAGTGAACATTACCAACAATTGTATGTTCTTACAAATAGGCTTTAACGAACATGTCTTTATACCTCGTAGCAGTGTCCTTTTTTAAAAATCTGAAGAAGTAATCAGTTTTACATTGTCTCCTTCTTAAATAAACATAGGCATCAAGGGATGTGTGAAGATTCAACTTGTCTGTCGAGCCACCTATTTAAAAAGACTTGAATTAGCAACTTTCTAAACCATTGTTTTTCTTATTTGAAAAGGAACCAGGACTTTATTTTTTAAAGAGGCACTATGTATAAAGTTTACACAGTTCATAACACATAGAAGAAACAAGAGTCTACCATCTCACACATGCAGACCGCGGTAATATTGAATATATTTTTATTTTCACAGAATAGAAGTGAACATAGGTTCTTTGAAAAACTGGCATTATCCACATGTTTGTATTTACAAGGGTCTTATGCGCAAACACCTAACAATTAGCTCACAGTCCTTTTATCTATGTGTTTCTGGTCAGTCCTTGGTGTAGAATACAGCTTGAGGGCACACCTTGACCTCTGGACACAGATATGACTGCCTTTGTTAGATCATCAAATTTCTCCCAGTTGAAGTTGTGTCTTTTACTGTATGCACTGTAATGACCCAGGACATGTTTGCTTGTCCCCCACCCCTTTCTAAAACATCCACTTGTGAAGTTTTAGCTGTTTAGTTACACGATTTCATATTAATATACCTATCAACTGATGTTAAATCACTACAACATTTATCATTTTACAGTAACAGCAAATGGTGTTCTTACTACGTATTTGTAGGTATCCTCTCACGCGGCACCAGTAAATGTAGGGGTTTGTGCATAACTGGGACAATTATTAATTGTAGCAGTAAGTCACAAAATGATTCTTTTGATGGTATTAGAATCCAACTTTGTGGGATAACTCAACGCACACGCACGGGTACTAATACACAAAATACATTAATACATAAAATGTGCATATGAACATAACAGATCTTATCGTGAGGGTTAGCAGAATACAAGATGTATATATTAAATCACGAAGAGTTACAAATACCAAGAGGGACATACATTCAGTATATCATTCATTTAGACCATTTTGTAAACGAACTTGGTAACAACTTCTACACTAGATACTCAAAACAAGTACATCACTCATAGGAATTAAATTGATATCAACTGGTTGAGATAACAATTGAATTCTCGAACGGTAATGCAGAATGTTGAATACTCATCCAATCTGTGGGGATTCAGATCTCCTGCAGGCACAAAGAAGCAGTGGCAGGCTTGTTGCTGTCCAATCGGCACTCTCTGGCTCTGTGCCAGGCAGAGCTGTTGCAGCTGGAGAGAAGTGACTGTGATGCTCACTGAAGACTGGCTAGTTAGTGTTAGCTGAAACTAGCAAAGTTTGTGCACAGGAGAAAAGTGACTGTGGGTCCCAGCATGCCAGGAAGAAGACCGGTTCATTCCTGATGAAGCACTAGTCCTGAATACTGATTCAGCTGTCCACAGTTCCGACCTGTTCACGAGGCTTGCTGCTGATGATAACCTCGGTTGGATCCTTTGGTTACGCGCTGACAACCTCCGTCCTCGACTCTTAGAACAAAAGTCCTGCACTCGGACACACTGGCCGTTATGTGGTGGTCCGGACTGAGTCTGAGGATGTTCAGGAGGAGCCCTGAGGCTGAATGTCCAGCAGGAGCGCTGCGAGAATGTCCTGCTCCTGGGAACTGTTCTGCCCTTGGGAACTGTAGGTCGTTCATTGGTTGAAAGTTTCATGGGCATCAGAGACCCACGTGGGGTTAACCTGTCCTACAAGTTTCTGAATGGCTGATGATGAGTAATCATGCACTCTGACCTTAGGGTTGTAAACCAACTTTGAATCAGACTCTCCCTTGGAATCTCAGACTTTAAGGCGCCAGATAACCATTTATTAAGGTTGCTGGAGAATCTCAGGAATTGGGAGTTGTTCCTTATCAGGACACTCTATCAGCTATAAAAAGACCTTAATTGTGAACCAAATGGAAAGGCCTCTCTGTATCAAGCACCACTGAGATGAAAGAGAGAGGGACTGGCAAGGGAGCAGAAAACTTAATTCCTGTATTTTAAAAAGCCTCGCCACTACATATCCCCCCTTTTTGAAGGTCACGAGGTCCAGAGACGTTGTTCTCTTCAAACCAAAACAGGGTTAAGCGATGTCCCTTGTCATTAGAACATTAACCTTAAATGTCCACGTTACTCCTTGAGAATTCATACAGGAACCAGCATTGGAAACAAACATTATGAATAACATCTGGAGTATGTATAAACAAGGTAGGAGACATCATCTCAGTCTAGGCATTACACATCAGGAAGTTCACTGTCAATATCTGATACCTCTGTAGTAGGCAGATATTTGGGAAGAAGTCACTTCCTTTCTTTTGACATGCTACCTTTGACTCATTCATGCTACCTGGAGTACATCTTGATGTAAGAGTACAGCATTCAGAGTACATTGCCAGTCATGATCCAGCTACCCAGCAGTAGTGTTTCAATAACAACAGTTCCTGTTCCCAGCCCCCCATGATGAACCACAACACCTGTGTTGGGCACCTGCTAGGGTGTTTTGGAGGTTTGTTCCATCAAAAGCAAACTTAACTACCTGTACCCCTTCAAGGCTTACTGTTTCTTGGATTTCTATCCAATTCAATAGTGTGGCACCTGAAGACATCCACGACCTCAAGTTTGGTCTCATATTATCTGGTTCCAGACCGTACAGTGTTAAGTCCAAGATGTACTATGGCCTCCTCGGGAACTTGCAGGAAAACTGTGAATAGGCAGCTGCATTGTGGTAGCTGTATCATGTCTGTCATAAGTCATAGTGACAGTTAAATGTGGTGTGCTGACCAGCCATTTACTTCCCAGGAACCAAATGTGAATTGTGAACCAAATGGAATGGCCTCTCTGTATCAAGCACCACTGAGATTAAAGAGAGAGGGACTGGCAAGGGAGCAGAAAACTTAATTCTTGTATTTTAATAAGCCTCGCCGCTACATATTCTTAGAAAAAGATAAAACGTTATAACTTTTTATGAAGTACAGCATATAAGCTTAATAATGTTAGAACAAGCACGTTAAAACCAGAACCCGCTGTAAGTTACCAAGTTAAAGACTTTGATGCACAAAATATTTATGCATAATTAAATTATTTATGAAGAAGGTGGAAGGTTGTGTACTTTTGTCCAGCTGAGCAATCTTGCTTTCATAAAATATACCGACTTTTTAATGTTTAATGTTTAACATGCTGTGATACAGAGTTCAATATTATTAAAAGTCTAAACAGTATACAACTTAAATTCTTAATTGGAAAAAAATTGTCCCTCAGCAGTGACCGCAATACGAAACTGAGTGTTTTCTGCTCACATGAGATGAGAGCTTTATTAGTTCCACTTGGCGGTTTTACAAGGTACTTCCGGATATTTTTATCCTATTCTAAAATACATGCGGTATGTTGCGGTACGTCAACTGTGTTTTAATGCAGCATACCTCGCTCATTTTGATTGGCTGGATCAGTACAACCTAACCACCAAATGAAGCAGGTTAATAGTCATTGGAATAAAGGATAACTTTAATTCAAGATCCTGATGGAAGGAGCTCAAATTCACTATGCAATGGGTGGTCATGACAGTTAGTGATTATTTTGGCCTTCTACATGATTTGTTTGGGATAGATGTCTGCCAGCTATAGCTGTTGTGCACCAATACCTTTGCTGGCTCCTTTGCTTTAATAGCTAATCTGTCGGGGTTTTAATGGATTCTGGTTACCAAATCAGGCTATTGCAGTGGATATTAGAATTCAATAAAAATTCTATAGAATAAAGTCATCACTGTATTACAGCACATTAAAAAGTGGAGTATTCTCAGGAAGAACAATCTCTTTTGGCTTTTCTTACATATGACATTGTTATATCAGTATTGCAGTTATGATTGTGACCCATCTTCAAGCATCTCCAATTATCCATTTCCTAGTTCTAATGCTATGATTTATTTGCATATATCTATATCTATAACACATATTTTCCAGTTGATAAAAGGGGAGAACTGTTCCTCTGGATTTAGTTCACCTTGCTAGCTAAAAGTTAAGAGATGGACAACAAAAATTAACACACAAACAGATAAATTAGGCTAAATATTTTATTTGTGAATAATTCATCACTACCAATAGGAATATTTGAGAACTGTACAGTTATTCCAGTTGTGTCATCAATGATTTCTGAACTAGGTGTTTTGTAATTTTTATAATTAAAATGTAAAAATTAAAACAGAAAGTGTTACAACTAAAACTATTGTCATATTGACAGGCTGCAAGAACTGAAATGTTTGTCTTGAACACAGAAGACTATTTAAAATGTTCAAAGACTTTGCCAGCAAACATTTTTAGAATTATTAATTAAACATGAACCAGAGGACTTAAGTGGAAACTACAGATGCAGCCATTCAAAACGAGCAGGGTATGCTACTGTACAACGCGGTGGGTGTGTCGCAATGAAACACGTTATTTTGCATCATACCAAGTGTGTCATACCGTGGGCAAATTCGATTATGTTAATAGTATCCAGAATCACCTTGTAAAACTGCCAGGTGGAGCTAATAAAGTTTAACCTCTCATGTACAGCATTTGAGCTGTCACCAGAAAACACTCAGTTTTGAATCCTGATCATTGCTGAGGGACAATCTTTATTCAATTAAGAATTTAAGTTGTACACTCTTTAGACTTTTAAATTTAAACTGTGTATTACAGCATTTTAATCATTTTACATTAAAAAGTTGGTATATTTTATGAAAGCAAGATTGCTCAGTTGGACAAAAGTACACAACCTACTACCTTTATCATAAATATTTTAATTATGCAGAAATATTTTATTCATCAAAGTCTTTACCGAAGATATTACTAATAGTATTAATAATGAATGACCTTGGACAAGCTGTAAACTCAAAGTATTACCCTGGTCCACATTCTTTGTAACAGTCTTTGTAAACGAAAATACTTTATTTTTTCATTGACAAAAAGTAACACCACAGCATTTTGTTGATCCGATCACAAATTTGTTTCCAATCATACATAGTAAGTTTTGAGAATCTCCAATTCACCATGCCTTTCACATGCTCATTAACTATATTAATTTAGGAACATAAACATATTATGTCAACTGTAAATTGCAGGTATTGGTAGTTTAAAGAAAAAATACACACCAGTATTCCATTTCTCCCTAAACATTTTAAGCATCAAAGTCTTACATGTGGTTATTTAGGAAACATTTTTACGTGCTCCTTCTGACCATATTACTGTACGTTTATACACTTTGTTAAAAGTGAACCTTTTCTGCGAATATGCTCGTTATCAGAATAAACAAAAGCATACTTTTAGAATTTGATTAATAGGAAATATAATATGGATTCGCGTATCTAAATAAATTAATAACGGTATAACTATATTCATGTACTGTTGCACAAACAGTAGTATAAGACTTTCCATTGATATGTGTATGGCTGTTTCAGTAGCTGTCATATGACTTGCCTTGGTGGCATGATAGCTTAAGTGACTAGTTTATAACCCTGAGGTCAGGTGTTCAAACCCAGCTGTCACCATGAGGTTTCTTTTAACAAATAAACATTTCTTTGAAAAACTAAAATAGCAAATATTATTGGCATTATATTGATATTTTTTATATTTCTACATATCACAACATGATCGTACTGTATGTACACAGTGGTACTGTCTCCGATAAGTCTCTGGATCCTTCACTGGTGGACTGTGGGTTCCAGACTCCACTGCAGACCATGCTGTTCTACCTTGAGTGATATACTTAAACTCAGCTCTTCCATTTCACCCAGCTATATGAATGGGGACAAGAATTAATTTGCAGGGGGTAGGCTCTGAACTCTAGCAGGTCCTGTGGAGTTCAATCCCATCCATCTATCCATTTCCTTACCACTGTAACATTGCAGGAGTGAGAGGAGCCACCTCAAACACTGGTAAAAGTCAACGCCCCGTCTGAGTGGGTGTGAGGTTAGTGGAAACTAAAAAAAAACACAAAAGGGGCAGAGAAAAATGTTCCACTTTGCACAGCAGCATCCAGGCTGGACTGTCCCTAACGGGATCCAGCCTGGAAGAAAGGAGCACAAGGCCAAACACAAAATAAACTCAACCCGTCCCAGTGGAAGATACATGTTGGGACAGGGGGATATAAAAATAAAATGAAGGAAAAATCACCTTACGCTCTTGTCACAATCCCCTCGGGACCGTCGCTGGAAGTCCCTTGCGGGGGTTTGCTTGTCCCTCTGGGGAGGTGCACAGTGTATCTTAAAGGGCCTCCACAACTGCAGCTTATCCTTAATCAGCCAGGGGGGCTGTGGTTGCTAAGGCAATGCGTCACCCTTAATACAGGGCTCCTGCCTCCACACTGAACACTGCACTGTGTAATGCCACACCAGTTTATCCAATACAGGGTCATAGGGGAGCCAGATTCAGATTTCAGGCAAGCAACAGGCAGAAGACCAAATAAACCCTGAATGGGATGCCCTTCTATCACAAGTCACACAAAGACTAAAACATGCAAACACTCACACCAGGACCAAATCTCCCAGAAGTCACTTAACCAAAAACAGACATGAGAAGAACATACAAAACTCCATAAAAACCTTTAGGCACAGCTAGACAGCCTTTTTCTGCTGTTAGGCATTGAAACAAAACCTCAGCGTTGCCTTCTGTTGTGAAAAAAAGGAGCACTGATCTGCTGAACTGGCTCTGAATGGCTGAAAATACAATGAATGACAGCGTTTTTTACCAATCAGATCGCCTTATTTCTGGCAGTCCTGCTTCAAATATCTATTCCAAAGTCAATAACGTTCAGTTTCCTCCAGGTCTGGAGGTGGGTTAGTCTAGCTTTTTGTGGATATATAGCGTGCTTCAGAATAAGGTAAAAACATGGGATATATATATATATTGCTGGTTTTTGCCTTTGCGGTCTTGTCTTGCTGGCTTATTGATTACCTTATCAATGCATTTTGGAAGTTTGGAAATGCATCATCAGATAAAAAGTGACTTTGTGATCGATTGTCTTGTTTTTTAAAAAAAACATTTTTTTTAAAGCTCCGGTTGTCCTTTTTTCATTGATAAATGTGTTTCTGTGGTTTTGTTGGTAAAACAAACTATTAAATATGATGCAGGAATCATAAGTAAATATTGATTTACACCATGGACGCTTGCGACTATGCCAAACACGGGACATGTTTGATTAAATTAACGGGTTTTTTTTCGGTTCTGAAAATGGTTTTGTGAAGCTCTAGTTGAACTTTTTTGATTGATAAAAGGTTTTCTGTAAAGGTTTTGTGGTTTTGGTGATGTAAAACGATGAAGTGAGATGCTCGTTTTAAGTACATTTTCTTAGTAACCGCATGCAGCCACACTTGCACTAAAAAGTTAAAATATCTTCTGGGACATATTTGATTTAAACTGCAGTGCATGAAACCCTACAATATACAGTAAGCAGAACAGTCTGTTGTGATGGACTGGTATCACAGGGGTGAGACTAGTCTTTTGCTTTCAATTTTGTGTTACTCCACATGACTCTGGGAAAGGCTCCAGGTTTTCTGCAACTCTCATCAGTAAAACTGGTTTTCTGATGATGGATGAATAAACAGTTGAAAGAAATGGTTAAAAGCATATTGGAGCTATTAGCTGTTGTTGGGCAGAGAAACTACCTGAGGAGTAACAGAAGTTGTCAGATAAGATTGGCAGAGCTGAAATTGTGCCAGACTTAAAAAATAATGTTCAAGGACTAGTGGAGAGTGGATATCTGGAGTTGTAAATAAGCTGTCTTTGTTCTGTGATATCTTTGTTTAATGCTTTATTGCACAAATATGTTTACTAATCACTTGATGTGGTATCACTCCTCAGGAAACGGTTCCTCTTCTGTGCTTATTTTTTTGTAACTGCTTGACTATATAAATGGGAAAGTCTCAACTTTTTAATTGTCTACGGCTTTTGTGGCTGAGCAATTCCTGCATGCATACATAATAAACTCACTACGCACAAAGCACAAAGAACGTGACTGAGAGTGTTCATTTTCTACACAGTCTATTGGAAAAGCTGATAAAACATTGAAAATCAAGTAAATCCTTGACAATCCAGATAAGAAATACTTGATTAAATCTGGAATGTGAAGCTGAAGGTAAATGTGGTTACCTTGCATCCTTCTGCAATATTTACTGCAATAAGAACTTATTCTAAAATTTAAGAAACATCTAAGATTTTTTTTTAATTAACAAAATTCAAATCACTAGTTCATTATTAAGTCTAAAACTGAGAATATTTTTGTCCAAAACAGCTTAATATTTCATAAAGTGATAATGTTAAATGAACAAGATTAACCTGATACAATCTCTGTCTAGATTATATAAATGGACAGGTCTCTCTAATGTATGTCTGAATCTTTTAAATGATGCTTAAATTTGTATATTTATTGAATAGTATTTGTGATGTTTTTTTCAGTCCTGTAAAAATAATGTCCTAAATATGTACATTTTAAAATATGGAAAAATCACAATCTAATGTATTGTATAATTATTTTACACATTTAGTGATGTGAGGGTTTTAATTTACTGCAAAAATTAGAAACTGGAACAATAAATTGAGACAGTACTTTGACAGCTGTTTGAATCAATCCAATACATCATAATTTACAGTGACACACAGATTATAAATATTCAATTAAAGCATCCAACAAAACAAAATAACAAACATAATAAAATATATCTGTAGAACAATTTGTTGTGATAATTCACTCAAGGATTATAAAAGTAAAAGTTAATGTCAAAATTAAAGATATATTGACTATTGCATGCTATGGTCTAACCTGTAGGTTTTTATCAGTCTCATTCATATTTTTGAGACATTCATATTTTTATACACAAGTAAATACTATATGTATTTACTGTCATCAGCTATCAAATATGTTTGGAATAATAGTTAAACTCTAAAGAATTATAATGTTAATAAAAATGTTTTATAATTAAAACATGTTTTATACTTTACCTGGAGATGGCCAACGAGCTGAAACACTTCTTTAACAGGCTTGATTCAGGGCCCTCTGTGTTTCACCACCTCTCGACCCACAGCCACACATTCCCTAAACCCTCGCAGCTGCGACTGCCCAACACCTCCTACATCCCCCCACAACCACGGCCACCTACAGCTACAACCCCCAACAGCTACTCACTCCCCCATCCCCCGCAGCTGCCAGTCTCCCATACCTTCCCCATTAACACCTGCAGCACTGACAACACTATGAGCACAATTCCCCAGGCCAGGCTGACCATCACGGCTGACCAGGTGAAGAGGAAATTGAGGAGGCCACAGGACCAGATGATGTCTGTCCCTGAGTTTTGAGGGCTTGAGCTGATCAGCTGAGCGGAGTGCTTGGAGAGAGTCCCTGTGCTCTGGAAGACATCATGCCTGGTCCTAGTACCAAAGGAAGGGAGCCCCTCTGTCATCAATTACTAAAAACCAGTTCTGCTGACTTCTCACGTCATGAAGACACTGGAAAGGCTGGTCTTGTCCCACCTGAGACCCCTGGTCAGGTCACTAGACACCCTACAGTTCGCCTACTAGCCCAGTGTTGGTGTGGAAGATGCAATCATCTACATGCTGCAAAGGGCCTGTGGGGAGTACCACCTGCAATTGAATTTGGCAAAGACAAAAGAGCTGATGATAGATTTCAGAAGGAAAAGTCCTATACCTGTCTATACCGCATTATTTTGCGGTTATATATTCAATTATTTGCCTCACAGTAGTACATGCTGTACAATGTCTGTTGATTCTGTATGTGTAGGGCTGTTTCACCTCTCCTCATGTGACCTTTCGGGTGGTACTGTGGTCTACGTTCCTGACTTGTAAACCAGAGGTTGTGTGTTCAAATCCAGCTGGCACCATGACTTTTCTTTTAACAAACATTTCTTTGAAAAAATAGAATAGCAATATTATGGACAATTAATTGACTTTTTATATTTCTAAATATCACAACATGATCGAATTTAAGTCATTTTTAATAACAACGAATAGTCACCTTCTTTCCTTCTGACAACGGTCCCTACTTCTGCTTCCTGCTTCTATCGCACGCTTGTGTGTGTGAGGGGGGGGGAGGGGATCCCTTCAGATCTCCCTTCAGATTTAAAAGGTTATTAATCATATCTTCGGTGTCGCATCTTCCCAGTGTAGCTGACCTTTTGCTGCCTGGGTAAACTATCACAAAGCTTTAGAGAACTTAACATTTCTATTATCAACAAATTATAATTACAATATTTACATTGGCATTATTAATTTTTCACTTGAGTGTATGGAGGATTGTCAGCTGTCACTGAGAGCAGACCACCCCTCTTAGGCTGCGCAAACGATCTATTAAATTTTTATAGAGAAATGGAAGCTGTACAGTATGCGTTATAATATAAACATTTATATTGATTTAAATCACATTTTGATTTAAATCGCAAATGCGTGTTTAATTATATGTATTTTTTTATTCACAATCAGACAAATGCAGCATAAATTGTTATCGTTGTCTTCTAAGTATCTTAATAAACTTTCAGCATAGCTTTCTCCCCGTTTAGATTTATTTTTCTTGGGATTTTGGGATCAAATGTGGAAAGATTAGATTGTAATCGTTTTTATTTTTTAAATACATTTTAGAAAAGTGTAATTTATACTAAAAAGCTGTATTTATTTAATACCACTCGATACTTATATTAATGGAGTTTAGTTGATACTGTTTAAACTTTTATTTTAAATTGTATTACAGCATTGTACACATGCTTAAAAGAGAAGAGAGAAAACGCAAGCCTTCTTCAGGTGTGAGGGTTTCTGCTCAGAATGAAACGCTAAAATGTAATGTAGGCTCTGAATGGGTTCACTTCAGTGCGAATTGAAATACTAATTAAATGACCGCGGGCACTTTCCACCCCCTCTGACAGCAGGAACTCCTATTCTTAGCTCAGCAGCTCATTACAATATAGGGTGTTCAAACCGTTTTTTTTTTACACAGTGACACAGTGTCGCGTTGTGAATCTGTTTTTCCGTGTTTACAAAGAAAGTGGAATACAGTGATACTACCTGCTATATAGATACATATGTTTAGATATTTAGACCTGGCGCAGCACTGAGAGAGGGAGGAGGCGCGGAGCTCAGCAGTACAGAACGAACATTCTGCTGCCTGGAGCACTTAATGGCACCAATCGTGTCTGCATTTCTAACTTAGTTTTTAAAATTAATCAAACAATATGAAGCATCTCTTTTTACTTTTAAGTCCCTTAATTATCTTTAAGCACAGCTTTCTCACCACTTAGACTACTTTTTGATACCATCCTTAGACAAAGCAGAAACTTGTTGTACTTTCTAATGACATTACAAGTGGAAAGATTACAGATTTTAATCGTCTTTAATTTTGTTACGTTATACATTTTAGAAATGTTTCATCTATACAAACACCACAAAACTATTCTCGATTGTATTTCTGAATGTTATGTTACACTTAGTTCACTGTTTTAAATACATCTAATTAAGAAAGTTAGGTGTTAGCATAAACTATTAGTAATCAATAATATTAAATTTAACACTGTAATAAGTTGTTGCACTTTGAAATAATTCAAAATATTTTGCTAACAATGTTAACTGTTTATAAATAATAAAATGTATTAACTAAGGAGTAGGATGGCACAGTTGTTAGTATGCTTTTTGTTTTGTTTCTTTTTCATAAATACAACAGTAGTACCTGATGTTTCAGTGGCTTTCAAAATAAATTATGCATGCAAACCTGTGAACTAGAAAGATAACTAAGCTATCCATCCATTTCTAATGGTGGTGAAGTGGTTAGCATTGCTATCTTGCAGCACTGGGGTCCTAGGTTCAATTTCTGCTGTCCTGTGTGTGAGAGGTTTGCATGTTCTCTCTGGGTTACATGTTTTTTCTCCATATGTGTGATATGACTCCCTCTCGCACTCCAAAACATACTGGTAAGTTAATTGGTTTATGGGAAAACTGGCCCTGGCGTGTGTGTGTGTTTGTGTCTGTCTTGTGATGGACTGGCACTATGTCCAGGGTGTATTCTGCCTTGTGTCCGTTGCTTACTGGGATAGGCTCCAAATCCTCTGTACTGGACAAAGAGATTAGAAAATGGATGGAAGTAAAGGCACTGTGGGGATGGAACTATACACAGTGTTATAAACCCACTATGAAATGGCAGCATCTCACTGAGAATAAAATATTTTATAGTGCTGGCTTAAGGAAACAGCCTTTCCACCTCTCTTGCACATCAGTATCCATACCTAGTTATTTAAACAAATTGCCTCTAATTGTAAACATCTTAATATGCTGGCTCTGATCAGCAACAGCTATGTTTGCCCATTCCTTCAATTCATGTACATCCAACACACAGTTCAATGCTAGCAACTACAGAAAATCTAAAATACAATCCTCATTTCAGTATCTATGTAAACATACAGTCTGTTAACTTCATCATCTTCATCAAAAGTATGCCTAACCCCATTAGGAAGTGTTCTTGTTATCAATGTATTCCTCAACTTTCCCAAGATTATCTTTTTCTTACCAACATCTCTAGTCTTTTATCCTGCAATAACTCAGCCAACACTTAAATCCCCAAAAGCTGCTTGTGTTAATTTCTTTAAATCACAAATATCATATGTAAATACTGGCCATGTAATACTCTGCATTGTGGAATAATAGTTTATTTTAAAGGG
Organism: Atractosteus spatula; assembly: GCF_055471065.1. Classification (NCBI taxonomy): domain Eukaryota; kingdom Metazoa; phylum Chordata; class Actinopteri; order Semionotiformes; family Lepisosteidae; genus Atractosteus; species Atractosteus spatula. The sequence goes on along the minus strand of NC_142709.1, from coordinate 42,771,222 downwards.
AACTAGAGAAACTAGGAACTAGAGAAATCAAGAAAAGCTTTTTCTTCTAGAATTAATAAATGCACATCCTGTTCACTGGGGAAATTAAATCCACACTGAGCAGTCTTCAATATGTTCAGAATATGACAGCGAGAATCCTAACAGGGATGCATTACACCTGTCTTCAAGTCCTTGCACTGGCTTCTTATCAGGTTTCGAGTCAACTTCAAAATCCTCATCCTCATTCAGTACCTACTGTAAATCACTGGCTTCAAAAAGGCTGGGGGTGCAATGGAGGGGAACCTGGAGATGGCCAATGAGTTGAACCATTTTTTTAACAGGTTTGATTCAGGGTCCTCTGTGGCTCGACACCCATCCCCCACAGCCACATGCTCCCTAACCCTTCACAGCTGCGACTGCCCAACACCTCCTCCATCCCCCCACAATCATGGCCGCCTACAGCTACAACCCCCGACAGCTACTCACCCCCCATCCCCCACAGCTGCCACTCTCCAACACCTCCACCGTTAACACCTGCAGCACTGAAAGCACTATGAGCACCATCCCCCAGGCCAGGCTGACCATCACGGCTGACCAGGTGAAGAGGGAGCTGAAGAGGCTGCACCAGGGTAAGGCCACAGGACCAGACGACATCTGTCCCAGAGTTCTGAGGGCTTGTGCTGATCAGCTGAGTGGAGTGCTCCAGCGACTGTTCAACTTGAGCCTGCGCTTGGAGAAAGTCCCTGTGCTCTGGAAGACATCATGCCTAGTCCCGGTACCAAAGAAAGGGCACCCATCTGTCCTCAATGACTACAGACCAGTTGCACTGACTTCTCACGTCATGAAGACACTGGAGAAGCTGGTCTTATCCCACCTGAGACCCCTGGTTAGCTCATCACTGGACACCCTACAGTTCGCCCACCAGCCCAGTGTTGGTGTGGAGGATGCAATAATCAAAGGGCCTACTCACACCTGGACAAGGCTGGCAACACAATAAGGATTATGTTTTTCGACTTCTCCAGTGCCTTCAATACCATCCAGCCCTTACTTCTAAGGAGGAAGCTGGAGGAGATGCAAGTCGATGCCTCCATGATCTCGTGGATCACTGACTACCTGACAGGCAGACCACAGTCTGTGAGACTTCAAAACTGTGTGTCTGAACAGGTAGTAAGTAACACAGGGGCTCCTCAGGGGACAGTTCTTTCTCCGTTCCTCTTCACCCTCTATACCTCAGACTTTAAATACAACTCAAAGTCATGCCACCTGCAGAAGTTCTCAGATGACTCTGCAATTGTGGGATGTATCAAGGGTGGGCAGGAGGAAGAGTACAGAGGACTGGTCAGCAGCTTTGTGGAGTGGTGTGGGGAGAACCACCTGCAATTGAATGTAGCAAAGACTAAGGAGTTGGTGATAGACTTCAGGAGGAAGAGGGTCCAACCTACTCGTGTCTACATCCATGGGAGTGGCGTGGAGATGGTGGACTCGTACAAGTACCTGGGAGTGCACATTGACGATAGACTGGAATGGTCTAAGAACATCGAGGCCATTTACAAGAAGGATCAGAGCCGACTTTACTTCTTGAGGAGGCTCAGGTCCTTCAATATGTGTAGTAAAATGCTACATATGTTCTATCAGTCGGTGGTGGCGAGCACCATTTTCTACGCGGTGGTATGCTGGGGGGCTCTGGGATTAGAGCAGTGGATTCCAACAGGCTGAACAAGCTCATCAGGAGAGCAAGCTCTGTCATTGGGTCTGGCCTGGACCCCCTGGAGGTAGTGGCTGAGAGGAGAATGGTGTCCAAACTAGAGGCCATCATGGACAATGTCTCCCATCCCCTCTATGACATGCTTGTAGAAATGAAGAGCATGTTCAGCAATAGACTGATCCATCCACGGTGCGACAGGGAGCGCTACAGGAGGTCATTCTTGCCTTCTGCCATAAGACTGTACAATGCATCCACCTTGCGTCTGGGCAGAGGCAACATTGACAGTGACCTGTTTGTGGACTGAAAAATAAACTGATGCATCTGTTCTTTTTCTTTTCCCGTTTTAAACCGTTTTTTTTAATAAAAAAAGTTTATTAAGATACTTAGAAGACAAAGATAACAATTTATGTTGCATTTGTCTGAGGGAGACATATCACACATATGGAGAAAAACCATGTAACCCAGAGAGAACATGCAAACCCCACACACACACAGAATGACAGGAATTGAACCTAGGACCGCAGTGCTGTAAGATAGCAATGCTAACCACTTCGCCACCATTAGAAATGGATGGATATTGAAGTTATCTTTCTAGTTCACAGGTTTGCAAGCATAATTTAATTTTGAAAGCCACTGAGACATCAGGTACTACTGTTGTATTTATGAAAAAGAAACAAAACAAAAAGCATACTAACAACTGTGCCATCCTACTCCTTAGTCAATACATTTTATTATTTATAAACAGTTAACATTGTTAGCAAAATATTTTGAATTATATTTTACCCTATTTTTTCTTTAGTTTTGTATTTAACTTTTTATATGATAGTCAGATTTAATGTATATTTGAACAATGAAAATATATTTTTACAAGATGCGGGGGAAAGTGCAACAACTTATTACAGTGCTAAATTTAATATTATTGATTACTAATAGTTTATGCTAACACCTAACTTTCTTAATTAGATGTATTTAAAACAGTGAACTAAGTGTAACATAACATTCAGAAATACAATCGAGAATAGTTTTGTGGTGTTTGTATAGATGAAATGTTTCTAAAAGTTAGAAATGCAGACACGATTGGTGCCATTAAGCGCTCCAGCAGCAGAACATTCGTTCTGTACTGCTGAGCTCCGCGCCTCCTCCCTCTCTCGGTGCCGTGCCGTGCCGGGTCTAAATATTTAAACATATGTATCTATATAGCAGGAAGTATCACTGTATTCCACTTTCTTTGTAAACACGGAAAAACAGATTCACAACACGACGCTGTGTCACTGTGTATTAAAAAACGGTTTGAACACCCTATATTGTAATGAGCTGCTGAGCTAAGAATAGGAGTTCCTACTGTCAGAGGGAGTGGAAAGTGCCCGCGGTCATTTAATTAGTATTTCAATTCGCACTGAAGTGAACCCATTCAGAGCCTACATTACATTTTAGCGTTTCATTCTGAGCAGAAACCCTCACACCTGAAGAAGGCTTGCGTTTTCTCTCTTCTCTTTTAAGCATGTGTACAATGCTGTAATACAATTTAAAATAAAAGTTTAAACAGTATCAACTAAATTCCATTAATATAAGAATCGAGTGCTATTAAATAAATACAGCTTTTTAGTATAAATTACACTTTTCTAAAATGTATTTAAAAAATAAAAACGATTACAATCTAATCTTTCCACGTTTGATCCCAAAATCCCAAGAGAAATAAATCTAAACGGGGAGAAAGCTATGCTGAAAGTTTATTAAGATACTTAGCAGAAAAAGATAACAATTTATGTTGCATACACTCAAGTGAAAAATTAATAATGCCAATGTAAACCTCATATTTACAATTTGTTGATAATAGAAATGTTAAGTTCTCTAAACCTTTGTGATAGTTTACCCAGGCAGCAAAAAATCAGGTACACTGGGAAGATGCGACACCGAAGATATGATTAATAACCTTTTAAATCTGAAGGGAGATCTGAAGGGATCTCCCCCCCACACACACACACAGGAAGCAGAAGCAGGGACCGTTGTCAGAAGGAAAGAAGGTGACTATTCATTGTTAATAAAAATGACTTAAATTCGATCATGTTGTGATATTTAGAAATATAAAAAGTCAATTAATTGTCCATAATATTGCTACTCTGTTTTTTCAAAGAAATGTTTGTTAAAAGAAAAGTCGCGGCACCGGCTAAATTTGAACACACAACTTCTGGTTTACAAGTTGGGAACATAGACCACAATACCACCCGGAAGGTCGCGTGAGAAGGGATGAAACAACCCTACACATACAGATGCAGCCATTCAAAATGAGTGAGGTACACCACGGTACCATGTCATTTGACGTCATATCGGAAAGTATCCGGAATCACCTTGTAAAACCGCCAGAAGGAGCCAATAAAGCTTAACCTCTCATGTACAGCATTTGAACTTTTAAATTTAAACTGTGTATTACAGTATGTTAATCATCAGTCATTAAAAAGTTGGTATATTTTATGAAAACAAGATTGCTCAGTTGGGCAAAAGTACACAACTTACCTTTATCATAAATATTTTAATTATGCATAAATATTTTATGTATCAAAGCCTTTACTGAAGATATTACTAAAAGTATTAATCATGAATGACCTTTGACAAGCTGTAAACTCAAAGTATTACATTATTTGTAACCGTCATTTTAAATGAAAAGACTATTTTTTCATCGACAAAAAGTAACACCACAGCATTTCGTTGATCTAACTAACAAGGACTAACAAGGATTTAATCATTTAATCTCTTTACTGTGCAAATTTTAATCCGCTTAGTATTGAATATTTATATGGAATTTTACCACTAAAGGGAAATTTTAGTAGCTGAGCATAAAAAGAAGAGGAGCATAACGCATCTGAAGGTCATAAACTATATTAATTTAGGAACATAAACATTACTGTATGTAAACTGTACTGTGTATGGCTGGTCTTGGTAGTTTAAAGAAAAAATACACACCAGTCTTCCATTTCTCCCTAAACATTATAAGCATGAAAGTTTTATGAAACGGTACCCAAATATGCGATTGCTGTATAGAATGAATTTTAATTTTAAAAAATTATTTAACACGAAAATTAAGCTGTTTACATCTTCCGCCTGAGAACAGTCACCCGTTGCTACCCAACGCAGAAACACAGCCACTAACTAGCAAAGAGAGGACATTAGCTAGCCAATATGATAAAGAAATAAATGATTATTTTGTTTATTTCTTTTGCACATTTATTTGAACATTTCCATCGATTGTACAAGCACTTGGAAACTGTCCAATCCCTAGTTCATCAGGCATTTTCTTTTATGCTGCGGGCATTCTCCCGGTCTGGCGCCGGTCTGTGTCTTCTAGGATATAATGCCAGTGATTTTTTGTTAAATTTGGGTTTCCAATTACGCCGCAGCAAACTCTTGTTTTTATGTCCACTATAACAGACAATCTCCTTTGCTTTTAACCGAGTGTTTAATAATTTCCTAAAATGAAAATGATTTACTTTATTTCCCTCACGGGATCAATAAAAGTATCTATCATCTATCTAAACTATGGGACAGAATTCTGGGATCTCCCTATACCAGAGATTACGGTAGGGCTTCAGAATGGTGATTGGCTAACACCATCTGACACCCCTCTGATTGGAGAAAAAAGACGTGCTGGTCTGCTATACATACTGTACCAGGAAGAGGATTTCTTTCTATTCAAAACGTGTATTTTAAAAGTTGGAGTTTAAATAAAGTTGATGTTTTATCTAGGGGCTGCTTGCTCGCCTGCGTCTGAAGAGTGAAACTGTGAAAACATGTGTCTGTCTTTCTGTAGGGGGAAGGGAATCTGATCTGCAAGGCCCTTTGGCTACAAAAGTAAAAAGAAGGCTCGCTCTCTCGCTCTCTCCATCTCTCTCTCCATCCAATAATCAAAAATGACACAATAAACATAATAACCATAATAACGACCAACCAACAAAAACAACCATATAAACATAATACCAACCAAAAACATAGATAACAACCACAATACAAAATCAAATATATCAAACCATTATACTCTCGCAAATTCCTCCAATTATCATAATCCCGCCCCTTATGCAAAACAAACCCTCCTCCCATCCCAGTTTATCCTCTTTGTCATAAACAAAATCCACCTCAATTTTCAACATAAAGCATTACACAAAATCAATACCTCAACACTCCATACTCAACAACGATAATTCACCAACAGCCAGAACATGTAACTCCACATTCCCAAATAAACCTCATTTCCATAGCCCCGCCTCTTATGCAAAACCAACATCCCTCCCCTGTTCTCCCTCTCCGTTGGCGTTTGTAATCGTTTTTATTTTTAAATAAATTTTAGCAAAGTCATGTATTTTAAAAATCTTAAGATTTCTATATTTATGTCTTTATTTAGTGGTTTCATTAGTGACAAAGGCTAAACTTTCTTGGAAAAATGTATTTTATGTAAACCATGTTTGCTATTAATTCAGTTAAGGCTAAAATATGTTCATTGTCTTCCAATGAAAGAAGGGTTGCTTTCGCCGTAGTCGGGTTGACATTAGAAACTTGCCACGCCCGGACTGTTACACCAACGCATTAGCATGTTAAAGCGATTTCATTGAGGAGCCTAGCTTTCTTAACTAGTAAGTACTGTACTTACTTGGTTTTGGAGTGGGGGAGCTGTCTTTCGCTGGAAATCTCGCCCCCTTCTACTTTGAAAATACCTGTGAAACCGGTTTAATTAGTCACAGCCAGCACTCCCGCAGAGAGGGGGGTTGTACTTGCAGTGTATCGGTATACAGTAGATGGGAAAGCCAGAGCCGACCGCTACGCCGCCCACATGTTATGCTCTTCGTTAATGTCTAAGCCGGAACACATCATTATATCTCATTTTGTATTTCTTAAAAAAAAATCGTTTGCCCAGCCTAACAGTATTGTTGTTATTGTTTTTATCCTGTAAAGCGCTTTGAGGAGCCACCTTTAAAGGCGCCATATACAATAAAGTTCATTATTATTACTATTGTTAATTTGCTGGACAGAGAGGTGAACATTATTACGCAGAAGACAAAGATAGCGATTTACGTTGCATTGTGCATTGTGCTGCTGTAATACAGTTTTAAATAATTAAAAGTCTAAACGGTATCAGCTTTATTTTTGGGTTTTAAATAAAGGCGATTTAAACGCGATTTAAATCAATATAAATGTTTATATTGTAATGCATAGGTGACTATTCATTGTTATTAAAATGACTTAAATTCGATCATGTTGTGATATTTAGAAATATAAATTTGTTTGGTGCGAGTGAAGTTTTATTTAATCCCTGAGCCAGGGAAACGTTTTATTTTTTCAAAGAAATGTTTGTTAAAAAAAAAGTCATGGCTTCAGCAGGATTCAAACACCCAGCGTGTGAGATGGTAGTCAGGAACCTAACCCACAGCGCCACATGAGGAGTGTTGAAAAAGCCCTACAAAACATTATCAACAGACATCGTACAGCGTGTACAATTCTTGTGTTGCGGTATATGAATATAATTATATCATTATTAATTTCTTTAGATACGCGATTCCATATTATATTCCCTTTTAATCAAATTCTAAAAGTATGCTTGTTGACTCCGGTATCAAGTTAGTTAAAGACTTCGATGCTTAAAATGTTTAGGGAGAAATGGAATACTGGTGTGTATGTTTTCTTTAAAGTACCGAGACCAGCCATATACTGTATGTTTAAGTTCCAAAATTAATATCGTTTATGGCCTTCACACGCGTTACAGTATGCTCCTATTCTTTTTATGCTCAGCTACTAAGATTTCCCTTCAGTGGTAAAATTCCATATAAATATTCAATATTTAAACGGGCACAGTAAAGACATTAAATATACATATACATACTGTATACAGTACAGTTTGCATACAGTAATATGTTTATGTTCCTAAATCAATCTCTTTTATGAGCATGTGAAAGGCATGGTGAATCCGAGATTCTCAAAAATTACTGTACTTTGCATGATTGGAAACAAATGCGTGATTGCGAAATGCTGTGGTGTTACTTTTACAAAGACGGTCAATGAAAAAAAGAATGTGGACCAGGGCAATACTTTGAGTTTACAGCTTGTCCAAGGTCATTCATTATTAATACTATTAGTAATATCTTCGTTAAAGACTTTGATGGCGACAGCTCAAAAATGAGAGGTTGAGCTTTATTAGCTCCACCTTGCGGAAATTCTGGATACTATTATTTTACTTGCGGTACTATAGGAGAATTTACGGTAACTCGCGGTAGACTGCGTAAAGCGCACCGCAAAATAATGCGGTATCGCCCGCTTGTTTTGAATGGCTGCATCTGTAAGTGCTACTATGTAATTTTATAAAGTTATATAGGAATGCGTGCTACGAACCTAAGTTACCAATTGTGTTAAAATTATTTATCTTTAGCAAATAGGGATTTAGGAAGATGTGCATGATTTTGGAACACTGCCAATCTGATAAGCATACGGAAGCGTGATTGATAACAGAAAAAATATGTAAGGACTGTTCTAGTTTAATTACTTTGAGAAAAATCAAGCATCACTCCCATGTGCATGAACTAACTAAACTTCTTCTAACTTCTAAGACGAATTCTTGACTGTCTTTTAAGGGGAAGTGGGAAAAATTCGAACACTTCTTTATGTTGGCATGGCTTCAAGCCTGAATTTATATAATCAAGTAACATTTGTTTATTAACATTTGTTTATTAATGCCAAGTGATGTTACAGTATTAAGTCAATCACCATGTGCATTGATGGTTCTTTATTTAATGTATTTTTAACATTCCTTTTTAAAAAGAGAATCTTACAATGAATAGCCAGGTATCTGCAAATGGCATCCACAAAATATGATAACATAAGTCCAGAAAGAAGCTGCACCGTTGCAGCTATAACAAACAGTATATGTCAAATAATGATAGGCAGTGATTTTAGGAACATTTGGTTTATTTATAAATCTTTAAGCATACTATTTTCACAAGCTTGTGGTAAAGCTGTATTTTGGTTTACTGATTGACAATATATTTGCTACAGTAGTCTTTTTTTAACTCTTACTTTCTATGTTTCCACTTGTGAAATTGCTCATTGTATAATTCACAATCTTATTGAAATAAATTAATAATTTGATAACTCTGATAACTGCACAAACCTTCTGTGAAAAATAGAACAAAACAGCTTACACATTAAACAAAACACAATCTGGATACTTGAAGGATTATAATGAAACTGATGATGACCATTAGTTATCTAGAATTAAGCATTAGGTCAGCTATGTTAAATAGACTTATTTTTCACATTTCCAACTTTTTTTACAAACACGTTTTGATAAATTGAATTTGTTGTTGCTATATATTTCTAAAATGTTCTGATTTGTGAATGTGTGTTGGGACTGATACTCTGTCAGTAATACTTTTTAATTCCGAAAAGAACATTGTTTGCCAGATTTTTATTTTGTGCTGTTACATTGGACATAGGAGGGTAAAATCAGTTATAAGAATTGATTTCTCTGTACCCTCCTGAACAATGCAACCCTAGCACAATACTGATCCATAGCAGTATGTCTAGAATATGTCTAATGTTATTACTAATGTTATTACTTCCTGCTACTTTCTTTAATTTGGGCTATTATGGTAATCCAGCATTATCCTAAAGATGGCCTAAATGATTGTGAACTGATTTCTTTCTGGAAAAAGACTTCTTGTGACACAAGACATTCCATGCTTAAGCACTTTTGAGGTATGACAGGGATGGGAGATAACTGATAAGAGATTCCAAGTGCAAGATAGAGACCCCCTAACTAAGCAAAAATAAAACCGGCCATTCAAAGAGGTCAAGGTCTTAGGAATGTCCAAACACAGGCGACCTTCCCCCATTACCACGGTAACAATTTCCTTCAGAAATGGCTGATGTTTGTTATATAAACTGAAAGTTTTGTACCTATATTCCAAACAATAATTTGATCATATTGTTCCTTGCATGCAATAAATTCAGTTGTTTAAATTTCATCTCGGGATCCAGAACTTATTTGTCTGTTACAACACTTACTAAATAATTTTTACATCAACCTACTATGTTTTATATAGTAAAAAAATAGTAATGAATTGAAAAGAAAATCACTTGTTGGGTTGCTTACAAAGCCTATCCCATTTTTTCATTTTCCTTCCTTCAAACTTTTGAAGTGGTTACATTGTCCAACTATTTTTCATAATTCATATTTTTGCTCATCTTGTTTTTATTCTAAAAGATCATTTCTATAGCTTCTTTTTTCTATCATACGTTTTTGGCATCTGTTCTCCGTGATGGCATTTCCAGCACTCTTGAGTACCATTAATGTTGATTTTTACTTTCTCTTCCTTGATACATGTAGTGCTGATTTTGTTGTGTGTTAAAGCCTGTTTTGTGTTTGTCTATTTCATACTCCCATTACCAAGCATTTTGACATCTTCTATGAGTTAAAACTCAGTATTGAAAATGTTGTTCTTATGATTAATGTTTCTGTGTATGTAGGCCATTTTTGATTTAGTAACTCACCCTCTATTTCTTGCATAAACAAATAAACATACAAAAGCTAAATGTGTTTTTTAAAAGAATCCCAGACCTTTATTGTGACTTGATAAATTAAAAAAAGCTGTATACTGAATACCATCCAGAAGTTTGTATTTCAAAAACTATTTCACTGCTGCTTTTTCAGTGTAATCCTTGCTTATCATATCAGCCAATGATTTATGAAAATGGCATTTGGCAAAGAGCTATGCCAATTATTTTAAAATTAAAAGTTTAGAAGGAGAAAATGAATGAAAAGTGCAGATCTATTGAAAGCAGAGGAAAGATAGGTGTACCTCTGCTATTGATAATGAGGTATTGTGTAAGCAATCTCTCCAAATTAATACTCTAATAAAAGGTTTTGCCGGGAATAATTTAGAAAATGGTTAGTTCGGTAATTCTGAAAGCAGTGCTTCATACTTCATTGGAAAATAGTTATATATAAAAGTATCGATGTCTTTATGTTAAAGGACTGGTTAAAAGCTGATGGACACTTTTTGTATATCTCACACAATTCAGCTGTCATCTGGCCTTTCATGCATGCATTGTGCATTCCTGTAAGCTCTTCTGACAGGCATAATTTGATTCATTGCTCACATCATGATTCCTACAGTACAAATCAGCTACTGACTTTTGGATAATTCAACCTCAAACTAAGAAGAATGTCAAGGATTCACATTCACAAAATGCAGTTTATGGAAAAGACTGTGATGTTCTGATGTTCTAATAGCTTTTTTCCATTCCAAAATGTTGGGCTCCTTAGTCCATTTTTAAAAGTTAGAACAGAAAAATTTAATGTATCTCCACTATAAAAACAAACAAAAATAAAGGGATGAATGTTGAATCTACATTTGTGCATTCATGAATTATGGTGGACAGAATAATGAGTTTTCTAAATGAATTTGAGAAGGAATATTAGATCATAATCTCACACACTTCCATTCGCCTATGTATAGCATGTAAGTCTTTCGCCCAGAACTACCTGTAAGCTCTGTGAAGTTCCCCCCCCTACAAACAGCACAAATAAACCCACCTCATTCATTAATGCTGTGTTTGTGTCTTTGAAAGTAGCATATGTTCTGCTTTTGTTTCCAAGATAGCACCTTGTTTTTTCGGGTTTGTGATGTCACTCAGCCACCCTACAATGTTGTAGGAGAACTGAACTGGTCTCATTCGTTAGTGCTACATTTGACCCGGTTTGTGCCATTGAAAGTAACTTCCCAGCTGCTTTCATTCCTGAGATTAAATGCCTTCTTTTTGGTGGGGTGACCTTACCGAGCCTCCCTACAATGTTGTAGGAGAACCAAACTGGTCTCATTCATTTGTGCTGCATTTGTCTACAAGAAAGATTGAAGGTACAGTACCAACACTACTTTTAATTACTGGAATATTTAATTACAGAGTTGTGAACTACCTGGATCAACTTAGTCAATAGTGCCCCTTTGAAAATCCTGTTTCTTTTTCACCTTTACAATATATTTGCATAACAATATATAAAAACGATAAACTTGTGATACAGGAAGTTGCTAATCCTAACCTTTTTAAATAATGACTCAAAAGACAGGTCGAATCTTTAAATGGCCCTTGATTTGCATATTCATTTAAAAAGGACAAATGAGAAGCTGATTACTTCTTCAGATTTTTAAAAAAGGACTCAACTACGAAGTATTAAGATATGCTAGTTTAAGCCTCTTTGTAGGAACATGCAGTTGCTTGCTAATGTTAGCTTTTAAGGCTTTGCCCACAACTCTTCTGATTAAGTTTATCACCATGTCACCCTACAACGCACAACTGGCAACCCCCTGAAGCTAAGCCGGTGTGAGCCTGGTCAGTACCTGACAGACCTCCCGGGAAAAACTAAGGTTGCTTTTGGAAGAGGTGTTAGTGGGGCCAGCAGGGGGCATTCACTCTGCAGTCTATGTGGGTCCTAATAACCCTGTATAGTGATGAGAACACTATACCGTGAAAAGGCACCGTCCTTCGGATGAGACATGAAACCGAGCTCTTGACTCTCTGTGGTTATTAACAATCCCATTTCTCAAAAAGAGTAGGGGTGTAACCCCAGCATCCTGGCCAGATTTCCCATTGGCCTTTACCAATCACGGCCACCTAATTCAACAGCACAAACCAGCACAAACACAGCAATAAAGAATGAGACTGGTACAGTTCTCCTATGATGTTTTAGGGGGGGTTGAGTGAAGTCACATCCCCAAGAAAGAATATTCTATATCTTGGGAACGAAAGCAACTGGGTAGTAACTTTCAATGGCACAAACCTATACAAACATAACACTAATGAATGAGATGAGTTCAGTTTCCCTATGACATTGTTTCTAACATACTGTATATATAACTATTTTGCGAAGCTCCATAAGCAGTAAAATCGTCTTTGGGTGCTTCACAGACACAGAAGAGTTACTGTAAGCAATAAGACAGCATAATAGTTTTATTCAGAGCTTTGATAATCAGAAAACAATAATATTTTGAGTCATAGCAGTGAACTCATAGCAGTGGTTCATATGTCTAGGTTGTTGTTAATAGTTGAATAAACACAATAGATATTTTCAAATTATTTTTTTTTTCCAGTTGTGAATATTCTAGGGAAATGCTGTTAAAGGCTAGGAAGAAGCAGAAAAAGAGATGAAAATTTGTAATAGTGTAACATGCAAACTCCACGCATTGAAGCATAGTGCTAATTGAATACCTCATTCAGTGGATATGCTAGGGCAAAGCAGAGCGAGAGGCCTAGAGTCTACAAATCACTGTTTCAAATGTCATTATTTGTCTGGGATTCCCTATGCACTGGTCCAATACATCTGGGGTTGGATGAGTTTGAATAGGCAAGCATGAGCAACAGAAATCCCTGTCATTTGTGTTTAAGGTGTTATCAATGAGAACATGACTTCAGTTCTTATCTGTTTTTCCACCCATTAAGCCAGTCATCCTTTGTAATGCTATAAGCATACAGGCCGTTCTGTGCTGACTAGGGGAGAGGTGATGGCATCACAAGCCTGCATAAACCAAGAGACTGTCAAGGGTAGCTACATTGTGAGCCAAGGGTCAACAACTCTAACCCCAGCTATGGTGACTGACAAGTCTGTTAATGTAGGCTAGTGACATACAGATGCAGCCATTCAAAGTGCGCGTTACAGACACGTACCGCAGGTGGCGTCGCGCAGCGTGATGCAAGATGATGCGTGGCACCGCAGTACGTGATTGGTTGACCAACAGGGGCACTCGTGGTCCGTTGGTCTGTCGTAGAAAGACTTACAGTAAACGTCTTTGCTGTGCCCGTTGTAGATATTGAATTTTACCACTGAAGGGAAATCTTAGTAGCTGAGCATAAAAAGAATAGGAGCATACTGTAACGCGTGTGAAGGCCATAAACGATATTAATTTTGGAACATAAACATACAGTATATAGCTGGTCTTGGTACTTTAAAGAAAAAAATACACACCAGTATTCCATTTCTCCCTAAACATTTTAAGCTTCGAAGTCTTTAACTAACGTGATACCGGAGTCAACAAGCATACTTTTAGAATTTGATTAATAGGGAATAGAATATGGAATCGCGTATCTAAAGAATTTAATAACGGTATGATTATATTCGTGTACTGCGACAGGGCTGTGTAGGGCTGTGTAGGGCTGTTTCGCCTCCCTGTTCATGGGAGTTGTCCTGTAGCCTACTGGTCTACGTGCCTGGCTAACAACTCCCAGGTTGTGTGTTCAAATCCAGCTGGTGCTGGACTTTTCTTTTAACAAACATTTCTTCGAAAAAATAGAATAGCGATATTATGGACAATCAATTGACTTTTATATTTCAAAATATCGCAACATGATCGATTCTAAGTCATTTTTGATAACAATGAATAGTCACCTTCTTCCCTTCTGACAACGGTCCCTGCTTCTGCTTCCTGCTTCTATTGTGTGTGTGTGTGTGCGCAACAGAGTAAATTTTTATAGGAGAAATGGAGGCTGGACAGTATGCGTTACAATATAAACATTTATATTGATTTAAATCGTGTTCTGATTTAAATCGCAAACGCGTGTTTAATTATATGTGTTTTTTAATCATAATCAGGCTAATGCAACATAAATTGAAACAGTATCTTTGTCTTCTAAGTATCTTAATAAACTTTCAGCATAGCTTTCTACCCGTTAAGATTTATATTTCTTGGGATTTTGGGATCAAACGTGGAAGGATTAGATTGTAATCGTTTTTATTTGTCAAATACGTGAATGTATTTCTGAATGTTATGTGACACCTACAGACACCTAGTTCACTGCTTTAAATACATCGAATTAAGAAAGTTATGTGTACTGTAGCACCTTAGATCTTTTTTTCTGAACCAGGGAAAATCTGATCATGTTTCTCTATAACAATAATAAAAAACTTTATTTTACATATCACCTTTAAAAGTGGCATCTCAAAGCAATACAGTAGATCGAAAAACAGTTAAAAGGGACCAAAGTAAATACCAGACAAACGCAAACGCGTTTTTAATAAAATGCTTTTATTCATTCAGCAGGGAGTGAGAGGGACATCAAGCAGAGAGAGACACACACACCGGTTTCCATTGACAAAATTGTTTTTTTTTCAATTCCTCTTGTCTAACAGGAATGTTTTGTTTGTGGACAGACTGTTAAACTAGAGGAAAAGAGCGCCTCCTTGTACGAAGCATTTCGTTGATCCGATCACGAATTCTTTTCCAGTCGCACGAAGTAAGGGTTGAGAATCTCCGATTCACCATGCGACTAATGGTCTCCCGGAGATTGCAAGGCAAGGCACTTTTGCCTCTGGACCCATCGAAATTTACAGATGTGGTCCACCCCCAGTAAATTTCAAAAGTCACAAGATTTCGAAACACGAGGGCGGCATAGAGGTCGGCTCTTGCTTTCCCGTCTATGCCGATGCACTGCAAGTACAACCCCCCCTCCATCTCCTGAGTGATGTGTAGCAGTTGGATATCTGGGAGAATTATTCGTCCCACTGGCGTCTGTGAATTCCGCTCTGTGAACGGTGCTTCCTGGGGGGAGATAGACGGCGGGGACAGCATCAACCAATTCCTGCGCGGTGGTGAGTGGAGAGGCCGGGATGGAGTGTCCTGAGGCGGTGTGTGCTCTGCGGAGGGCACAGCTTCCGCCAGGCTTTGCAACCTGCGCGGCGGGGAGAGGCACTTTTTGGGAGACAGCTGCTCAACTGTTTGACTGCTGGAACATACTGTCTCCTTCCTCTGCATTTTCAGGAGTGTCTCTAGCCTCCCAATCCTCCCCAGTAATGCATCGTACTGCTCCCGCTGCTGCCGAAATGTCTCCACACAGATGCTGCTTCTACATGTTGGCACCCTGGCCAGTGGCCGAGAGCAGAGACCCACGGCCTGTGGCAAAATAACAAAATTCATGTAAGAAATAAAGTCACACAGTAGTATTCATCAGTCGCGGAACAGAAGTCAAAATAAACTTTTCTTTTTTTCCGTCTTACCGCTTTCTTTTTTACTTTTCTGGTGGTAGATTTCGAAGATCGTTTCGCCCGTGTGGTGTTTTCTTGAAGAACAGGCTACGAAGAAATAATTATAATTGAATTTAAAATTCAAAACGGCAATAATACCTTGTAATATGCGCTGTAATCGCATATTTCAGATGAAGTCTGCTGTATTTGCTTACCCTTCGCTCTTTGGAAGCTGGGGCGGCAGAAACACCCCGTCTCTTCCCGTAAAAGGTCTTGGTCTCCATACTGTACTGTGGTCTCTGTAGTGCAGGTTCGCAGTTTTTTTTGTGATGGGAGCTCACCCAATCCCTTGGTGTATTTATGCTATATTCACATGTACGGCTAGAATGTTCATTGTCTTCCAATGAAAGGCGGGTGCCTTTTGCCGAAGTCGGGAGACATTAGAGGCTTGCCACACCCGCACTGTTAAACCAACGCATTAGCACGTCAAAGCCCATCGAGGACCCGGGCGCAATAATTGTTTTGTCCCTTGATTTACTGATCTGCATTAATTATGGAAATCGAGTTCCTGCTCTGTGCAGACGACCTGGTCCCGCTGTCGCCCACAGAACAGAGGCTGCGCCAGAACTTGGCACTGCTGGAGCAGCACTGTCAGACCTGGGCGCCGACAGTCAAACTGAACAAGACCAGAGTTATGGTTTTCCAGAAAAAAAGCCAGACCTCAGGGAAACAGGTACAAATTCACACTTAACAACACATTAACACCTAACAACGGGAGCAGGGACGAATTAGGCCAGTACCCACTATTGTTAAACATACAGAAAAGGATATTAAAGTATTGAATATTAGTATTGGCTTTAGTATTAGCCATACAGAACATTAAAGTGCCCCTTTTCCATTCAGCGGGTGCCTGAGCCGCTGTGTCCTATCTTCTGACAGTCGCCGTTGTGAATGTCTGTAGAGTGTATCTTATTTTTAGTACTATATTTTTGTATTATATTCCCTATTAATCAAACTCTAAGAGTATGTATCGGCTTGTCCCCTCCTCCTGCCCCTCTCTGTGTACTTTGAAAACCAAGTAATAACTTAACTATATGTGCAAACGTTTCATATGTTGCTGTTGTGAATGCCTGTGGAGTGTATCTTATTTGCCTTGCGTCCTGGTTAACTCGCCCGCCCCCCCTCAATTCAATTCAATTCAATTCAATTCAAGGTGTTTTATTAGCATGACAGATGGGTTCGATCAGTGTCGGGTATTTACTTTGCTTTGAGATTCCACCTTTAAAGGTGATATATAAATTTTTGACTAAAATAAATTGATATCTTTGTCTTCTAAGCTCTCTGTGTACAGTAGAGCCTCCTGTCCAGCCAGCACATGTCCACAGACATTCACAACAGCGACATATCTTAAAACGTTTGCACATATAGTTAAATTATTAGTTGTTTTTCAGGAAGTTAAAAAAAACACTTGAACAACTTATCCAGTCGAAATAAAAAAACTAATAATAATGTAACATGCCACTGTTTGTTCATGAACAAAGTTATACTGAGATTTCCTTAGATACGCGATTAAAAAAAACATAAATAAAAATTTGAATCCCCGGCGGAACACATTCCATAAGAATCAGCGCTTTTACAGTATATATCGCCTTTAAAGGTGGCTTCTCAAAACGCTTTACAGGATAAAGACAACAAGAACAGCAACAACAACAATATTGTATTTCATTGCACTTTGAAAACCAAGTAATAACCTAACTATATGTGCAAACGTTTCATATGTTGCTGTTGTGAATGCCTGTGGAGTGTATCTTATTTGCCTTGCGTCCTGGTTATCTCGCGCGCCCCCCTCAATTTAATTCAATTCAATTCAATTCAAGGTGTTTTATTTGCATGACAGATGGGTACAATTAGTGTTGGGAATGTATATTTTGATATTTACACCCGGCGCGGCACCGAGGGAGCGTCTGCATTTATAACTTAGTTTTTAAAATTAGTCAAGCAATATCAAGCATCTCCTTTTACTTTTAAGTCCCTTAAATAAATTGAGCACAGCTTTCTCACCATTTAACATTGCTTTTTGATACCATCCTTACACAAAGCAGAAACTTTCCGATGACTCACAGTACAAGTGGAAAGATTACAGATTTTAATCGTCTTTAATTTTGTTACGTTATACGTTTTAGGAACGTTTCATCTAAACAAACACCACAAAACTATTCTCGATTGTATTTCTGAATGTTACAGATGCAGCCATTCAAAATGCGTGAGGTATTTCGTGGCATACCCCGGTGGGCGTGTCACAGTATCACGCGGTATGACGCAGTTAACGTGGTGTCACGTGGTTAACTATCCGGCGTCGCCTTGTAAAACCGCCAGGGGGAGCTTAACCTCTCATGTACAGCATTTGAGCCTTTAATTTTGAACTGTGTATTACAGCATGTTAATCATCAGTCATTAAAATGTTGGTATATTTTATGAAAGCAAGATTGCTCAGTTGGACAAAAGTACACAACCTACCTTTATCAGAAATATCAAAGCCTTTACTGAAGATATTACTAATAGTATTAATAATGGATGACTTTGGACAAGCTGTATACTCAAAGTATAATTTCTTTAGCACATTTGTACAAGCACTTGGAATCTGTCCAAGCCATACTTTGTCAGGCATTTTGTTTTACTTCAACGGGCATAAAAACTTCCTTGCTTTTAACAGGGCGTTTCATAATTTCTAGCTACGAAAATGATTTAAAATGCGACACCTATCATTCAACTAGGGCTTAAAATATCACAAGGAAAAATACACACCGGTATTCCATTTCTCCCTAAACATTGTAAGCTTCGAAGTCTTTAACTAACGTGATACCGGAGTCAACAAGCATACTTTTAGAATTTGATTAAAAGGGAATATAATATGGAATCGCGTATCTCAAGAATTTAATAACGGTATGATTATATCCGTGTACTGCGGCAGGGCTGTGTAGGGCTGTTTCGCCTACCTGATCACGCGAGCTCTGTTGTAGCCTACTGGTCTAGGTGCGTTACTACCAACTGGCAGGTTGTGTGTTCGAATCCAGCTGGTGCTGGACTTTTATTTTAACAAACATTTCTTTGAAAAAATAGGTAAGCGATATTATGGACAATCAGTTGACTTTTATATGAGGCCTTGAGGCCTGTCTACAGTATATTTGTCCCCCTATCTCCCTGAATTTAATTCAATTCAAGGTGTTTTATTTGCATGACAGATGGGTACAATTCTTGTTGGGAATGTATACTTTGATATTTACACCCGGCGCGTCACCGAAGGAGCGTCTGCATTTATAACTTAGTTTTTAAAATTAGTCAAGCAATATGAAGCATCTCCTTTAGCTTTTAAGTCCCTTACGGTTTTTTCGTATTATATTCCCTATTAATCAAACTCTAAGAGTATGTATCGGCTTGTCAGTCAGGTCTTTTTTTCTCTTTTTCAATTGTCGTTTACACATGCACGACTTTAAAAGCTAGCAAGACAGGTTTCGATTCACATTAGCTGGCGAGCCTTGTTAAAAAAAACAATGACAATGTAACATGCCACTGTTTGTTCATGAACAAAGTTATACTGAGACTTCCTTAGATACGCGATTAAAAAATAAATAAAAATTTGAATCTCCTGCGGAACACATTCCATAAGAATCAGCGGTTCTACAACATATATCGCCTTTAAAGGTGGCTTCTCAAAACGCTTTACGGGATAAAAACAACCAGAACAGCAGCAACAACAATATTGTATTTCATTGCACTTTGAAAACCAAGTAATAACTTAACTCAGTACGTGCAAACGTTTTGTATGTTGCTGTCTTGAATGCCTGCGTACCCATAAGTATCTTATTTGCCTTGAGGCCTGTCTACAGTATATTTGTCCCCCTATCTCCCTCAATTCAATTCAACTCAAGGTGTTTTATTTGCATGACAGATGGGTACAATTCTTGTTGGGAATGTATACTTTGATATTTACACCCGGCGCGTCACCGAGGGAGCGTCTGCATTTATAACTTAGTTTTTAAAATTAGTCAAGCAATATGAAGCATCTCCTTTAGCTTTTAAGTCCCTTACGGTTTTTTCGTATTATATTCCCTATTAATCAAACTCTAAGAGTATGTATCGGCTTGTCAGTCAGGTCTTTTTTTCTCTTTTTCAATTGTCGTTTACACATGCACGACTTCAAAAGCTAGCAAGACAGGTTTCGATTCACATTAGCTGGCGAGCCTTGTTAAAAAAAAACAATGACAATGTAACATGCCACTGTTTGTTCATGAACAAAGTTATACTGAGACTTCCTTAGATACGCGATTAAAAAATAAATAAAAATTTGAATCTCCTGCGGAACACATTCCATAAGAATCAGCGGTTCTACAACATATATCGCCTTTAAAGGTGGCTTCTCAAAACGCTTTACGGGATAAAAACAACCAGAACAGCAGCAACAACAATATTGTATTTCATTGCACTTTGAAAATTGCATTTGAGCACGGTTTTTGACTTTCTTAAAATTGCATTTTGGGCGCGGACAGCACATACAAGGGTTAATGAACTGCGCCAAGAAATTTAAAATAGTTTTCTTTAGGTGTGAGGGTAGGAGTGGACCGCAGCAGGCATAATCAGCAAACCAGGAAAACAAAGAACAGGACAGGTGAGATGTGTAGCCAGAAAGCGAGTGATCAGAAAAAGGAAATGGTGTAACGCCCAGGTTTTCGACCCAATTGTTTTAACTTGCTAATGCATCAGACACATTTCCTGGCGTATTGTGTTTTAAATAAAATAGGAGTGCCTTTCCCTGGCATTAGGTCATCAGTATGGTGTAAGTTTTATCTGTACCATACCATACAGTATATAGGTACAGAATTCAAGCTGCACCACTGTATCGCTTTGGTAAGGGGACGGACAATGGCCAAAATCACGAAGACTCTCTCACACCAAATAATGAGGATGAAAAGAAATGGGAAGTCAACACGGGACATTGTACAGCAGTTGGCTTCGATGGACATCTTCGTTTCTGAAAGCACAGTGAGACGGCATTATAAAGGGGAGAGGAGGCAAAGAGAATCTAAACCAAGGACGATTCAAAGGTAAATAAATTTCTAAAAATACTTTTCTTGCATGTAAATACAACTACGCACATTATTTTTAAAACTAACTGCTGATCTCTTTTTTTTTTCAAGTCCTATTGTGCGAGCTATCGACAAACTGACCGATGAAAATGATGAGCTACCGGCGATGCAAGTCCAAAGACGGCTATGGGCTGACCTCGGTGCGAATATAAGCCCGAAATCGATAAGAAGAGTACGCAGGAGGCTTGGATGGAGATACAGAAAAACCAACACATGCCCCATGATAAGGCTAAAAAACAAAGAGGAAAGACTCAAGCAAGCGCTCCAATGGATTGAACAGGGGGAGGCATTTCAGGATGTACTTTTTACCGACGAAACAACAGTGGCTCTGGAACAGTTTTCAACAATGGCATTTTGCAAAAAGGGGAGACATGTGGACAAGCCAAAGCCCAAGCATCCACTGAAGGTTCACGTCTGGGGGGGTATATCTAGAAGAGGCCCGGGACCACTTCTTATTTTCAAAGGAATTATGGACCGTGTATTCTTCGAGGAAGTCGTGGTCACACAGCATGCTGCCCCATATATCAGGGAGCAGTTCGGATCAAGGCACCGTCTCTTTCAAGACAACGATCCGAAACACACAGCAGCAAGGGCGAGGCTTATAGCAGAAGGAGTGAACTGGGTGAAAACTCCAGCCGAATCCCCAGATCTAAATCCGATAGAAATGGTTTGGCATTCGTTGAAAGACTACATTCGGAAAACCGCTAAGCCCGTCACAAAGCAGGAACTGATCGATGTGATCTATAAATTCTGGGAGGAAGAACTGACCGAACAAAATTGTAACAATTTTATTAACAGGCTGTTTCGTGTTCTTCCTAGGATTGTTGACCGGGGCGGGGGACATTCGGGAATGTAAGTCAGAGAAAGACAGTCTCACGTTCGATAATTATATTTTCTTTCTTTTCTTTCTTTCATTATTTCTTCGTAGCCTGCAGAGCACACACCGCCTCAGGACACTCCATCCCGGCCTCTCAGTTCACCACCGCGCAGGAATCTGTTGATGCTGTCCCCGCCGGCTATCTCCCCCCAGGAAGCACAGCGGAATTCACAGATGCCAGTGGGACGAATAATTCTCCCAGATGTCCAACTGCTACCCATCACCCAGGAGATGGAGGGGGGGTTGTACTTGCAGTGCATCGGCATAGACGGGAAAGCAAGAGCCGACCGCTACGCCGCCCTCGTGTTTCGAAATCTTGTGACTTTTGAAATTTACTGGGGGTGGACCACGTCTGTAAATTTCGATGGGTCCAGAGGCAAAAGTGCCTTGCCTTGCAATCTCCGGGAAACCATTAGTACGATGGTGAATCGGAGATTCTCAACCCTTGCTGCGTACGACTGGAAAAGAATTTGTGATCGGATCAACGAAGTGCTTCGTAGGAGGAGGCGGTCTTTTCCTCTTGTCTAACAGTCTGTCCACAAACAAAACATTCCTGTTAGACAAGAGGAATTGAAAAAAAAACAATGTTGTCAATGAAAACCGGTGTGTGTGTCTCTCCCTGCTGGATGTCCCTCTCACAAACTGCTGAATGAATAAAATAATTTTATTGAAAACGAGTTTGCGATTGTCTGGTCTTTAAATTCTGGAGATACGCGATTCCATATTATATTCCCTTTTAATCAAATTCTAAAAGTATGCTTGTTGACTCCGGTATCGCGTTAGTTAAAGACTTCGATGCTTAAAATGTTTAGGGAGAAATGGAATACTGGTGTGTATGTTTTCTTTAAAGTACCGAGACCAGCCATATACTGTATGTTTAAGTTCCAAAATTAATATAGTTTATGGGCTTCACACGCGTTGCAGTATGCTCAGGCACTAAGTAAAAGGAGATGCTTCGTATTGCTTGACTAATTTTAAAAACTAAGTTATAAATGCAGGCGCTGCTCTGGTGCGTCGGCTCCTACACAGTGCCTGTCTGCTGTAAGCGTTACAATATACATACCCAACACTGCTTGTACCCATCTGTCATGCAAATAAAACACCTTGAATTGAATTGAATTGAGGGGAGAAGGGGGGGATACTAAAGCCAATACTGGCTCAATGGGCTTTGACGTGCTAATGCGTTGGTTTAACAGTCCGGGTGTGGCAGGCTTCCAATGTCAACTCGACTCGATTGGAAGACAATGAACGTATTTTAGCCCTAAATGAATTAATAGCAAACATGGTTTACATAAAATACATTTTTCCAAGAAAGTTTATAATAATACGATCTATAGTTGAAATCTGAGCCTACTTTAAAAATAAAGGAAAAGCATTTTCAGAGAGCAATCACGCTGTGTTTATGTAGAAAAAGCGATTAGGTTTATGAGCAATCTAATTACCTAATCGCTTAAAACGCTATATAAAATAAAGTTTATTTAGAGATGAATGATCAGTGTGGTAGTTTAAATAATGTGAGTCAGGAAACTAACACAGCGCCACCGGATTTAATAACGCAATAAAAACGCTATAAAATAATGTGACACAGTACAGCACAGTACAATAATACTGACCATGACTTTAGAAGCATAAATTACCTTACACTCAATTTAAACACAAGCTGTCTTTCTGTATGAACCTCTAAGCTGGTTCATACAGAAAATGTAGAAATGCATTAGCCTGATTATGATTAAAAACACATAATTAAACACGCGTTTGCGATTTAAATCAGAACACGATTTAAATCAATATAAATGTTTATATTGTAACGCATACTGTCCAGCCTCCATTTCTCTATAAAAATTTACTGTTGCACACACACACACAATAGAAGCAGGAACCGCTGTCAGAAGGGAAGATATGTTCAAAATATCGCAAATATCGATCATGTTGCGATATTTTGAAATATAAAAGTCAACTGATTGTCCATAATATCGCTTACCTATTTTTTCGAAGAAATGTTTGTTAAAATAAAAGTCCAGCACCAGCTGGATTCGAACACACAACCTGCCAGTTGGTAGTCACGCACCTAGACCAGTAGGCTACAAGAGAGCTCGCATGATCAGGCAGGCGAAACAGCCCTACACAGCCCTGCCGCAGTACACGGATATAATCATACCGTTATTAAATTCTTGAGATACGCGATTCCATATTATATTCCCTTTTAATCAAATTCTAAAAGTATGCTTGTTGACTCCGGTATCACGTTAGTTAAAGACTTCGAAGCTTACAATGTTTAGGGAGAAATGGAATACCGGTGTGTATTTTTTTCTTTAAAGTACCAAGACCAGCTATATACTGTATGTTTACGTTCCAAAATTAATATCGTTTATGGCCTTCACACGCGTTACAGTATGCTCCTATTCTTTTTATGCTCAGCTACTAAGATTTCCCTTCAGTGGTAAAATTCAATATCTACAACGGGCACAGTAAAGACGTTTACAGTAAGTCTTTCTACGACAGACCAACGGACCACGAGTGCCCCTGTCGGTCAACCAATCACGCACCGCGGTATCCCGTGTCATCATACCTGCGGTATCTGTACCGCGGTGTCTGTACCGCGCACTTTGAATGGCTGCATCTGTATGTTACACCTGCAGTAGTTCACTGTTTTAAATACATCGATTTAAGAAAGTTATGTGTAGCACTTTAGATCTTTTTTTCTGAACCAGGGAAAATCTGATCATGTTTCTCTATAACAATAATAAAAAACTTTATTTTACATATCACCTTTAAAAGTGGTAGTACCTTTTTTAGTACTATATTTTTGTATTATATTCCCTATTAATCAAACTCTAAGAGTATGTATCGGCTTGTCAGTCAGGTCTTTTTTCTCTATTTGAATTGTCGTTTACACCTCGCACGACTTTAAAAGCTAGCAAGACAGGTTTCGATTCACATTAGCTGGCGAGCCTTGTTAACAAAAAAACTAATAATAATGTAACATGCCACTGTTTGTTCATGAACAAAGTTATACTGAGATTTCCTTAGATACGCGATTAAAAAATAAACGTTTCATATGTTGCTGTTGTGAATGCCTGTGGAGTGTATCTTATTAAGCTCTAAATTGCATTTTGAGCGCGGTTTTTGACTTTTTTTAAATTGCATTTTGGGCGCGGACAGCACATACAAGGGTTAATGAACTGCGCCAAGAAATTTAAAATAGTATTCTTTAGGTGTGAGGGTAGGAGTGGACCGCAGCAGGCATAATCAGCAAACCAGGAAAACAAAGAACAGGACAGGTGAGATGTGTATCCAGAAAGCGAGTGATCAGAAAAAGGAAATGGTGTTACGCACCAGGTTTTCGACCCAATTGTTTTAACTTGCTAATGCATCAGACACATTTCCTGGCGTATTGTGTTTTAAATAAAATAGGAGTGTCTTTCCCTGGCATTAGCTCATCGGTATGGTGTAAGTTTTATCTGTACCATACCATACAGTATATAGGTACAGAATTCAAGCTGCACCACTGTATCCCTTTGGTAAGGGGACAGACAATGACCAAAATCACGAAGACTCTCTCACACCAAATAATGAAGATGAAAAGAAACGGGAAGTCAACACGAGACATTGTACAGCAGTTGGCTTCGATGGACATCTTCGTTTCTGAAAGCACAGTGAGACGGCATTATAAAGGGGAGAGGAGGCAAAAAGAATCTAAACCGAGGACGATTCAAAGGTAAATAAATTTCTAAAAATACTTTTCTTGCATGTAAATACAACTACGCACATTATTTTTAAAACTAACTGCTGATCTCTTTTTTTTCAAGTCCTATTGTGCGAGCTATCGACAAACTGACTGATGAAAATGATGAGCTACCGGCGATGCAAGTCCAAAGACGGCTATGGGCTGACCTCGGTGCGAATATTAGCCCGACATCGATAAGAAGAGTACGCAGGAGGCTTGGATGGAGATACAGAAAAACCAACACATGCCCCATGATAAGGCTAAAAAACAAAGAGGAAAGACTCAAGCAAGCGCTCCAATGGATTGAACAGGGGGAGTTATTTCAGGATGTACTTTTTACCGATGAAACAACAGTGGCTCTGGAACAGTTTTCAACAATGGCATTTTGTAAAAAGGGGAGATATGTGGACAAGCCAAAGCCCAAACATCCACTGAAGGTTCACGTCTGGGGGGGTATATCTAGAAGAGGCCCGGGACCACTTCTTATTTTTGAAGGAATTATGGACCGTGTATTCTTCGAGGAAGTCGTGGTCACACAGCATGCTGCCCCATATATCAGGGAGCAGTTTGGATCAAGGCACCGTCTCTTTCAAGACAACGATCCGAAACACACAGCAGCAAGGGCGAGGCTTATAGCAGAAGGAGTGAACTGGGTGAAAACTCCAGCCGAATCCCCAGATCTAAATCCGATAGAGATGGTTTGGCATTCGTTGAAAGACTACGTTCGGAAAACCGCTAAGCCCGTCACAAAGCAGGAACTGATCGATGCGATCTATAAATTCTGGGAGGAAGAACTGACCGAACAAAATTGTAACAATTTTATTAACAGGCTGTTTCGTGTTCTTCCTAGGATTGTTGACCGGGGCGGGGGACATTCGGGAATGTAAGTCTGAGAAAGACAGTCTCACATTTGTGGACAGTCTGTCCACAAACAAAACATGTAAAAAAAACAATTACTTTTTGTCAATGGAAACCGGTGTGTGTGTCTCTCTCTGCTGGATGTCCCTCTCACTCCCTGCTGAATGAATAAAAACGCGTTTGCGTTTGTCTGGTATTTACTTTGGTCCCTTTTAACTGTTTTTCGATCTACTGTATTGCTTTGAGATGCCACTTTTAAAGGTGATATGTAAAATAAAGTTTTTTATTATTGTTATAGAGGAACATGATCAGATTTTCACTGGTTCAGAAAAAAAGATCTAAAGTGCTACACCTAACATTCTTAATTCGATGTATTTAAAGCAGTGAACTACTGTAGGTGTAACATAACATTCAGAAATACAATCGAGAATAGTTTTGTGGTGTTTGTTTAGATGAAACGTTCCTAAAACGTGTAACGTAACAAAATTAAAGACGATTAAAATCTGTAATCTTTCCACTTGTACCGTATGTCATTGGAAAGTTTCTGCTTTGTGTAAGGATGATATCAAAAAAGTAATCTTAAGTGGTGAGAAAGCTGTGCTCAATGTATTTAAGGGACTTAAAAGTAAAAGGAGATGCTTCATATTGCTTGACTAATTTTAAAAACTAAGTTATAAATGCAGACGCTCCCTCGGTGCCGTGCCAGGTGTAAATATCAAAATATACATTCGTCCCGGGCACAGGCCGAAGAGCGCCCGGCTGGGGTGCGCGGGTAAGGGCAGGACACTAGTGAAAGGCGGGGTTTAGGAAGGCGTACAGTCTGGGCAGGTATAGATTACACTTTTCTAAAACGTATTACAATCTAATCCTTCCACGTTTGATCCCAAAATCCCAAGAAATATAAATCTAAACGGGTAGAAAGCTATGCTGAAAGTTTATTAAGATACTTAGAAGACAAAGATACTGTATCAATTTATGTTGCATTAGCCTGATTATGATTAAAAAACACATATAATTAAACACGCGTTTGCGATTTAAATCAGAACACGATTTAAATCAATATAAATGTTTATATTGTAACGCATACTGTCCAGCCTCCATTTCTCCTATAAAAATTTACTCTGTTGCGCACACACACACAATAGAAGCAGGAAGCAGAAGCAGGGACCGTTGTCAGAAGGGAAGAAGGTGACTATTCATTGTTATCAAAAATGACTTAGAATCGATCATGTTGCGATATTTTGAAATATAAAAGTCAATTGTCCATAATATCGCTATTCTATTTTTTCGAAGAAATGTTTGTTAAAAGAAAAGTCCAGCACCAGCTGGATTTGAACACACAACCTGCAAGTTGTTAGCCAGGCACGTAGACCAGTAGGCTACAGGACAACTCGCATGAACCGGGAGGCGAAACAGCCCTACACAGCCCTGTCGCAGTACACGAATATCATATCGTTATTAAATTCTTTAGATACGCGATTCCATATTATATTAGCAGAAAAGCTTAAAACTACCAGTTTTTCACACGCTATTTCACATGGTAGTTAAATACTTCAATGCTTAAAATCGTTAGGGAGAAATGGAATACCGGTGTGTATTTTTCCTTTAAAGTACCGATTCCTGGAATCTGACTGGCTGACACCCTTCTGAAGTGGTTCCATAAAATCTGGTATACGGAAAAGAAAGCATTGATAAAAAAAGCCTGGATTCTCATGTATCTCATACAAGTATCTTTTAATACAGTCTTTGCTGTGCTCTTGAGGATCCTTGTGGTATTTTGAGCTCTAGTTGAATGATAAGTGTCGCATTTTAAATCATTTTCGTAGTTAGAAATTTTGAAACGCCCTGTTAAAAGCAAGGAAGTTTTTATGCCCGTTGAAGTAAAACAAAATGCCTGACAAAGTATGGCTTGGACAGATTCCAAGTGCTTGTACAAATGTGCTAAAGAAATTATACTTTGAGTATACAGCTTGTCCAAAGTCATCCATTATTAATACTATTAGTAATATCTTCGGTAAAGGCTTTGATGCATAAATATTTTTGATAAAGGTAGGTTGTGTACTTTTGTCCAACTGAGCAATCTTGCTTTCATAAAATATACCAACATTTTAATGACTGATGATTAACATGCTGTAATACACAGTTCAAAATTAAAGGCTCAAATGCTGTACATGAGAGATTAAGCTCCCCCTGGCGGTTTTACAAGGTGACGCCGGATAGTTTCCGGCAGAGCGTCAAATGACGCGCGATTAACCACGTGACACTGCGTGACACCGCGTGATACCGCGACACGCCCACCGGGGTATGCCGCGAAATACCTCACCCATTTTGAATGGCTGCATCTGTAATACACATTTAAACTCATGACATCTTGGAATGAGCTCTTTTACTGGTAGAGGCATTCAAAGCACCTGCATTACTCACCAATTTAAATCACACTGCAGTAATGCCATGGATCAGTGAAAAAGAACGGGAACATAATCTGTTCCAAGCAACATAAAAGTCAAAGTGCATTTGATATATACAGTATATTTGATATGTACAGTATATCCGGCCACCATCACCAGACCTTTATATTGCTGCCTACTGACCATGATACACAAAGATACAACATGATACACCAAGGTTTTGTGTGACAATTTTTTCAGATTCTAGTGGTTCACTATAACAAAAATCTGCAGCAAAATAATTATGTCAGTGAATAAAAATGGATATCATGGTTGACCCATGAATCTCACCTCTAAAATGAAAATGTTATGACTCAAGGATGCATAAATACAGTTCCCCATCAACACAAACAACAATCTCTCAGCTTATTGTAAAGGGTGCTGCTTTCAGATAGATCTGATACCTAATACAAGACATGACATGGATATTGAATTGTATTTTGATACTTGCTTAAAAATAATAAAGTCATAAAACATACAAAAGATAGATGTGTCCAGGTACACATGTACTTCACATATCTGCATAATAACAAGTCATGAGTCACTTATGATAACATGCTTGCTTCTTTATTTGTATAATAAATGAAATATTTCTATCATCCAAAAGGCTACAATTGCTGTTAGTCAGATCTCTATGAGATTTGCAATTATGTTGTCTGAATAAAAATCTGTAACAGCAACTTATCCACCTGAATCTCTAGTGTACATACTGTATGTCCTCCAAATTTCAAGTTGATTAGAAGTGTTCAGGGCCGGTGAAGGTGTTGTCATAACAGGACATTCCAATAGAGTTGCTCAATGTATTATCTCTGTATTTTCTGTATTGTTTCTGTATGTGCAGATATTGAAACCTGATCAGAAGGTTCTGTCAATAGGATGATCACTTCATAAACAAAAATATTTTTAAACAGATCGGTAGTAGTGTTAAATTCATTTGTTATCTGTGGTGATCTGTGGTTATCTGTTTGATGAAACTTTTCTTACAGCATCATAAGAATAAATAAAAAAGGTAATAAAATGACAATAATCACATTAAGGACTGCCCATTGACAGATACTGTACTTTGATTATGACACTTATTAATTTTAGTAAGTCAATTGATTCCTTTCCCATTATTTGAATTGTACGTTCTAGATCTGGGCATTTTGTATATAAATAAAAAGGAGCAAATGTTTTTTTTTTTATGCAGATGCCATGATAGTCCATTTAGAAGATGAGAAAAATACTCCTAAAAGGCACCAAATGTGTTTTTATTAAACATAAGATCAAAAACTACATTTAGACTTCAGATAAAACCTTAAGCTGCACAAGTGGAAGCAGTGAAGTATTTCTATATCAATTCCATGAGACAGATAGCAATGATGAGACAGATAGCAATGCTCCTGGGGGTACAGTATTTCAGGTTGATTTTGATGGTTGAATTCTTCCTGAAACTGGCAGCAGCTCTCTGGGTAAGTGAATGCACTGCATCGGCAGCAATGCCACCTGCCTGGTTTTCATTTTGTCATTACTTTAAAAAAAAAGATGCTTATACAGGTTAGCCCACTGAAGCACAACATTTCATCTGTTTTGACAGACTGTCAGCGGACTGTATGGTTAGTGATTAGATAAATGTCAATCAGGACAATCACACAAATAAAAAATATTACTTAAAAATATTCAATTTTAGATTTCAGTTACTGATAGACAATTTCAGAAGTGCTTCAGCAATTGATTATGATGATAAAAGTTAGGGAAATTAAATTTAGGGTTTTAAGAAATCCTATGATAAACCTAGTAAACTTATCATTTTTGTACATGTGATCAGTCATTGAAAGTATTACAGCCTACCTTTCAAAATTATTGTAGGGAGCCTGTTTAAAATGTATTTGAAGAAAGATACAGGATGTGAAAAAAGGGTTAACTGATTTCTTTCTGCACAAAGACTTCTTTTGATACAAGACATTCCATGCTTAAACACGTTTGAGTTATGGCAGGGATGGGGGTTAACTTATAAAAGATTCCAAGTGTGAGCTAGAGACTCCCTAAAAATAGGAAGAAGCGACCAGCCATTCAAAGTGTTCAAGGTCTGGAGAATGTCTGAACACAGGTGACCTCCCACCATTACCATAGTAACAATTTGCGTCAGAAATGACTGAAGTTTGCCATATAAACTGAAGCTTTACAACACATTCTGCATGCAATAAACTCAGTTGTTTAAACTTAATCTCAGGATCCAGAACGTATTTGTCTTTTACAATAAATTCATATCCACAAATATTTTTTTCTATCCATTATTGTCATTAATGGTAATAATTGGTAAAACATTTCTCACCATTAATGAGGTCTCATGCTATTTTTAAAGAGAACCTTTGTGCTGCTCTCCTGCTAATAAAGTTATTTATGGAGTCCTCATCATCTAGTGAAACAGAATCAACATGAATACTGAACACTGAAATGCTTTTTATTTACTGTAGCAGAACTAATCATTACTCACTTTTTGTGTTTTCATTACATTACTTTGCTTTAAGATTTGTGGTGGCAGTTTGTTCATGTAATTAAAACTATAGTCAAAATAAGTGATACTAGGATATCTTGGAATTTTTAAAACTGTTTATTTGAATGCTGTTGCATTATGGTTTCATAATCCCTACACAAGACACTATAGTCACAAGACACTATGATCACAAGCATAACACTTTACATGGACATTCACAAATGACATAATGTGTACATAAGAGGTCATGACATTCATTTTAGCATTGCTAAATGAATGGTGGATGCTGCACATTGGTGGTGGAGAGTCCCTATTACTTGTAAAGTGCTTTGAGTGGGTGTCCAGAAAAAGTGCTATATAAGTGTAAGCAATTATTATTATTGCGTTTTACCAAGTGTTAAACAATGTGTTAGCCAATATGTAATTTCTATAATCATAACTCCCGACTATATACCTGAGCAGTTAGCAGTGTAGTGTGCTCTCACGAGGCACCAGTTCTGTAGGGTTTGGGCATTTACGGGGACAATTATTAATTGTAGCCATAAATCACAAAATGATTCTTTTGATGGCCTTAGAATCCAACCATGCGATATAACTCAAACAACGCACACACACAGGTACTAATACACGAGGATACATTTATTAATACATAGAATATGCATATAAACCTAACAGATCTTATCGAGAGGGTTATCAGAATACAAAAGGTATATATTCAGTCAGTTACAAAGAGTTACACATATCAAGAGGACATACGTTCGGTATATCATTCATTTAGACCGTTTCATAAATGAACTTGGTTGTAACTTCTACATTAGATACTCAAAACAAGTACATAACTCTTAGGAATTAAATTGATATCAACTGGTTGGGATAACAATTGAATTCTCGAGTTGTAATGCATTGAAGTTGAATACTCATCCAATCTCTGGGGATTCAGATCTCCTGCGAGCTCTCTGGCTCCGTGCCAGGCTGTGCTGTGCGGCTTGTGACAGTGCGCTGCTGATGCTCACTGACCGGGTAGTTAGTGTTGGCTTTAACTAGCAAAGTTTGTGTACAGGAGAAAAGATGACTGTGGGTCCCAGCAGGTCAGGAAGAAGACCGGTTCGTTCCTGATAAAGCACTAGTTCTGAATAGTGATTCAGCTGTCCACAGTTCCGACCTGTTCACGAGGCCTGCTGCTGATGCTAACCTCGGGTGGATCCTCTGGTTACTCTCTGGCAACCTCTGCTCTAGACTCTTAGAACAAAGCAAAGTTCTGGCACTCGTACACACTGGCCGTTCCGTGGTTGTCCGGACTGAGTCTCAGGATGGTCAGGAGGCGTGCTGCAAGAATGTCCTGCCCTTGGGAGCCTTGCTCCCTGGCCTGGAATTCTTCTCACGTTCTCCTTTAGAATAGTCTTTAGAAATTCACAGAATTCACTTGGAGCTCTGTGTTGCCTGTTTTTACCTGGAGAAACTTCAGCTCATTCATTGGCTGAAAGTTCCATGGGCATCAGAGTCCCACGTGGGTTACTCGGCCCTACCAGTCCCTGATTGGTTGATCAAGGTGAGATATGAGTCATTTACTCCTGACACCTAGGAATGCAGTCTAGATGTCCATCTGGCACTCCCTAGACAGATAGGCGCCAATGGATGACCATTGATCATGATAGCCAGGCTTAGCTAAGTGCATCCCCCTTTGGGAGCTGTCCCTTATCAAAAGAAAACATCTTTAAATCAGCCTGCATGAATAGCTTCTCTGTGGCTGCACCACAGAGATGAAGGGAGAGATGAGGCCTCATTTGGGAAAGCACAGCAACACTTAATTCTGTCTTATTAACAAGCATTGCCGCTACAGCAGTTAGCCCCCAACTATACTGTATACCTGAGACCCCTTAGTTCTTTGCTGTTTGGCACAGAAAAGGGTAATAATTCAGGCACAATGGGTTAAATAAATATATATATATACACAATGAGAATGATACATTAAACAACATACAACACACAAATTACACTATGTACAAAAAAAGAATCCCAGAGGCCTAAATAAATGGCAAGCTCTCTTAACAATATTCAGATATTTAACTCAAATATGGTCTTTCTGGATGATCTAGACAATGACCTCTAGCCTTTTGTTTTTCTCTCCCCTCTGACTTTTCTCTATGTCTTTATCAGTCATCTTTCTTTCTCTACCTGCTTATTTTATGTCATGTTCCTGGAATGTTAACTGACACTAAATCATTTACTCAGAATTAATGAACCAAGGTAAACCAGAAGATTCCTTTGATCAATCTCAGATCATCTTTCCTTACTTTGAAGTTCTGAGAACATTTAGCATTTACCCTATCCAGGTGTTAACCATTATATTTGTATTCTTAAAGACAGTTCAAAAGTTTCTCCCAATAACTTTAACATTATTTATATTAATAAATTAATATTGTTAATAATTTTCAGAAACATTATTTTACTTTGGATATTTTTATGTTCAGCTATCAAAATATCCCTTTTGGTTATGTAATTCCACATTCTATTCCATATTAAGTGAATTTAAAGAAGTATTAAAACAGATTAAATTAAACTCCTGTTTCTTTACTAACATCTTATGCACCACAAGTACTGTCTATCAATCTTTTTTGAGCATTAAAACACTAACTTTGGTATGCCAAAACACACTGCAGTATACCGTTGTATGCTAACAACTAACAAAAGTTTTGACATGCATCCTTGATGGCTACATCTTTACTTCTTTTTTTCAGTTTCTGTATTTTTTACAGTCTTATTTTCAAGGTTTGTGATTTTCATGTTAATACTAGCCCTTGCTTTCACTGCTCTCCAACTGAGTTTATTTTACAGGGTTATTTTGTGAAAACAACCAGTGCAAATGGCAGTCAAGATGAAGGAACAATACAACAGGAGTTGTGAGCTCATAGTGCTCTGTTACATGATAGAAAATAGTTTACTATTGCAAAAACCAAAACAAATGGAAACTAATTGAAAGTATGCAAATTGGATTTGTATCTGTCAAACCAACCTTGTTCAGAGTTACCACATTTATTATCTGTATCAAGGTGGTTTGAGAAATTAATATATATTTTTTTCCTTAAACAGTGTTTTCCATTAGAATGATCCCCCCATCTTCATTTCATTTAAATACACATATCTTATCTATGTTGATTAATAACTACCTTGTGAAGTTGCAGTTTGCCTTTAAGTAGCCTTGTCTTAACTTTCAGCAGATTTTAAGTGGAATCCAGAATAATAACTACATTGCTTTCTGGAATTTCATTAAATACTATGTGCTCTGGTGCAAGTACAATGAACAGTCTTTCTTGCTTAATAATTACTAATTATCTAGTAATTATTGCTGGTCTATTATGGAATACAATAGACATAAAGCTCTATTCTGTATGTATAGTTTTTACCATATTTCAAGTACTGATGCAGCCATTCAAAATGGGTGGGGTATTTCGCGGTAAACCGCGGTGGGCGTGTCGCATCAAAACGCGGTATCACGCGGTGCATCGCGTCATTTGACGTCATGCTGGAAAGTATCCGGAATCACCTTGTAAAACCGCCAGGAGGAGCCAATAAAGCGTAACCTCTCATGTACAGCATTTGAGCTTTTAAATTTAAACTGTGTATTACAGCATGTTAATCATCAGTCATTAAAAAGTTGGTATATTTTATGAAAGCAAGATTGCTCAGTTGGGCAAAAGTACACAACCTACCTTTATCATAAGTATTTTAATTATGCAGAAATATTTTATGCATCAAAGCCTTTACCGAAGATATTACTAATAGTATTAATAATGAATGACCTTGGACAAGCTGTAAACTCAAAGTATTACGCTGGTCCACATTATTTGTAACCATCATTTTAAATGAAAAGACTTTATTTTTTCATCGACAAAAAGTTACACCACAGCATTTCGTTGATCTAACTAACAAGGACGGGACATTAGCTAGCCAATAGGATAAAGGAATAAATTACTTTTTTTGTTTATTTCTTTAGCACATTTATTTGAATATTTCCATCGATTGTACAAGCGCTGAAGAACTGTCCAATCCCTAGTTCGTCGGGCATTTTCTTTTAGTATAACAGACATAAAAACTCCCTTGCTTTCAACAGAGTGTTTCATAATTTCTAACAACGAAAATTATTTAAACTGCGACACTTATCATTCAACCAGAGCTCAAAATATCACAAGGATCCCCAAGAGCACAGCAAAGACTGTATTAAAAGATACTTGTATCAAATACATGAGAATCCAAGCTTTTTTATCTACGCTTTCATTTCCGTATACCAGATATTATGGAACCACTTCAGAAGTGTGTCAGCCAGTCAGATTCCAGGAATCGGTACTTTAAGAAAAAATACACACCAGTATTCCATTTCTCCCTAAACATTTTAAGCATCGAAGTCTTTAACTAACATGTGAAAAAGCGTGTAAAAAAAATGGTAGTTTTAAGCTTTTCTGCTAATATAATATGGAATCGCGTATCTAAAGAAATTAATAACGATATAATTATATTCGTGTATTGCGACAGGGCTGTGTAGGGCTGTTTCACCTCTCTCTTTATGCGACTTCCCCAGTAGCCCACTGGTCTACGTGCCTGATTACTAACCTACAGGTTGTGTGTTCAAATCCAGCTGGCGCCGCAACTTTTCTTTTAACAAACATTTCTTTGAAACAATAGAATAGCAATATTATGGGCAATTAATTGACTTTTATATTTCTAAATATCACAACATGATCAAATTTAAGTCATTTTTAATAACAATGAAAAGTCACCTTCTTCCCTTCTGACAACTGTCCCTGCTTCTGCTTCCTGCTTCTATTGTATGTGTGTGTGGGGGGGATCCCTTTAGATCTCCCTTCAGATTTAAAAGGTTATTAATCATATCTTCGGTGTCACATCTTACCAGTGCAGCTGATCTTTTGCTGCCTGGGTAAACTATCACAAAGCTTTAGAGAACTTAACATTTCTATTATCAACAAATTGTAAATACGACGTTTACATTGGCATTATTAATTTTTCACAGGGGTATATGGAGGATTGTCAGCTGTCACTGACAGTAGACCCCCCCTCTTAGGCTGTGCACACGCTCTTTTAATTTTTTTTAGAGAAATGGAGGCTGTACAGTATGCGTTATGATATAAACATTTATATTGATTTAAATCGCGTTTTGATTTAAATCGCAAATGCGTGTTTAATTATATGTGTTTTTTTAATCATAATCAGACAAATGCAACATAAATTGATATCTTTGTCTTCTAAGTATCTTAATAAACTTTCAGCATAGCTTTCTCCCCGTTTAGATTTATTTTTCTTGGGATTTTGGGATCAAATGTGGAAAGATTAGATTGTAATCGTTTTTATTTTTTAAATACATTTTAGAAAAGTGTAATCTATACTAAAAAGCTGTGTACACCACCTGCCATATAGATACATATTGTAATACTTTCGGGTTCGGATAGGACGGACACAAGAACTCAGACTCGCGGAGTTAAAGCAAGTTAAAGCCTTTATTTTTCATCTCCGTCACCACCTGCCAGCCCGGCTCTCCCGCGCCCCCGCCCGCCAACAGCACGAGCCAACACACCGCCCGCGCGCCCGAGAGAGAGAGAGAAAAGAGAGAGAGAGTAAGACCCAAGGGTGCAGAAGCAGGGAACTATTTTCAAGGAAAATGGATACTTCCCCAGACTGTACGCCCGCTTCACTGTGGGACAGCTGCACTGGTCAGCAGCCTTCCTAAACCCCGCCCTGACCACTTTCACTCCTGTCCTGCCCTTCCCCGCGCACCCCAGCCGGGCGCTCTTCGGCCTCTGCCCGGAGCGAATGCGCTACAATATGTTTAGATATTTAGACCCGGCGTGGCACCGAGAGAGCATCTGCATTTATAACTTAGTTTTTAAAATTAGTCAAACAATATGAAGCATCTCTTTTTACTTTTAAGTCCCTTAATTATCATTAAGCACAGCTTTCTCACCACTTAGATTACTTTTTGATACCATCCTTAGACAAAGCAGAAACTTGTTGTATTTTCCGATGACATACAAGTGGAAAGATTACAGATTTTAATCGTCTTTAATTTTGTTACGTTATACATTTTAGGAACGTTTCATCTATACAAACACCACAAAACTATTCTCAATTGTATTTCTGAATGTTATGTTACACTTACAGTAGTTCACTGTTTTAAATACATCTAATTAAGAAAGTTAGGTGTAAGCATAAACTATTAGTAATCAATAATACTGAATTTAGCACTGTAATAAGTTGTTGCACTTTCCCCCGCATCTTGTAAAAATATATTTTCATTGTTCAAATATACATTAAATCTGACTTTCATATAATAAGTTAAATATAAAACCAAAGAAAAAACAGGGTAAAATATAATTTTATAATAAATATTTTGCTAACAATGTTAACTGTTTATAAATAATAAAATGTATTAACTAAGGAGTAGGATGGCACAGTTGTTAGTATGCTTTTTGTTTTGTTTCTTTTTCATAAATACAACAGTAGTACCCGATGTCTCAGTGGCTTTCAAAATTAAGTTATGCATGCAAACCTGTGAACTGGCCTGTGATACTGGCCATGTAATACCCCGCATTGTGGAATAATAAAACAGGCAGTTAGATTGATCAGATTAGTATGAAAAGCCGTTAAGCAAAGAGATAATTAGAAGAGTGACAAACTAGTATACTTTAGATCTTTTTTTCTGAACCAGGGAAAATCTGATCATGTTTCTCTATAACAATAATAAAAAACTTTATTTTATATATCACCTTTAAAAGTGGCATCTCAAAGCAATACAGTAGATGTAAAAACAGTTAAAAGGACCACAGATTACAAAGTAAATACCCAGACAAACGCAAACACGTTTTTAATAAAATGCTTTTATTCAGTCAACAGAGAGAGAGAGGGAGACACACACACCGGTTTTCATTGACAAAAAGTAATTGTTTTTTTTTACATTCCTCTTGTCTAACAGGAATGTTTTGTTTGTGGACAGACTGTCTTTCTCAGACTCACATTCCCGAATGTCCCCCGCCCCGGTCAACAATCCTAGGAAGAACACGAAACAGCCTGTTAATAAAATTGTTGCAATTTTGTTAAGTCAGTTCTTCCTCCCAGAATTTATAGATTGCATCGATCAGTTCCTGCTTTGTGACGGGCTTAGCAGTTTTCCGAACATAGTCTTTCAGCGAATGCCAAACCATCTCTATCGGATTTAGATCTGGGGATTCGGCTGGAGTTTTCACCCAGTTCACTCCTTCTGCTACAAGCCTCGCCCTTGCTGCTGTGTGTTTCAGATCGTTGTCTTGAAAGAGACGGTGCCTTGATCCAAAGTGCTCCCTGATATATGGGGCGGCATGCTGTTTCACCACGACTTCCTCGAAGAATTCACGATCCATAATTCCTTCGAAAATAAAAAGTGGTCCCGGGCCTCTTCTAGATATACCCCCCCAGACATGAACCTTCAGTGGATGTTTGGGCTTTGGCTTGTCCACATATCTCCCCTTTTTACAAAATGCCATTGTTGAAAACTGTTCCAGAGCCATTGTTGTTTCGTCAGTGAAAAGTACATCATGAAATGCCTCCCCCTGTTCAATCCATTGGAGAGCTTGTTTGAGTCTTTCCTCTTTGTTTTTTACCCTTATCATGGGGCATGTGTTGGTTTTTCTGTATCTCCATCCAAGCCTCCTGCGCACTCTTCTTATCGATGTCGGACTAACGTTCGCACCGAGGTCGGCCCATAGCCGTCTTTGGACTTGCATCGCCGTTAGCTCATCATTTTCATCAGTCAGTCTGTCGATAGCTAGCACAATAGGATTTGAAAAAAAGAGATCAACAGTTAGTTTTAAAAATAATGTGCGTAGTTGTATTTACATGCAAGAAAAGTATTTTTAGAAAGTTATTTACCTTTGAATCGTCCTCGGTTTAGATTCTCTTTGCCTCCTCTCCCCTTTATAATGTTGTCTCACTGTGCTTTCACAAAATGAAGATGTCCATCGAAGCCAAATGCTGTACAATGTCTCGTGCTGACTTCCCGTTTCTTTTCATCTTCATTATTTGGTGTGAGAGAGTCTTCGTGATTTTGGCCATAGTCCGTCTCCTTACCAAAGCAATACAGTGGTCAGCTTGAAGTCTGTACCTGTATATAGTATGGTACAGATAAAACTTACACCATACCGATGAGCTAATACCAGGGAAAGACACTCCTATTTTATTTAAAACACGATATGCCAGGAAATGTGTCTGATGCATTAGCAAGTTAAAAAAAAATTGCGTCGAAAACCCGGGCTTAACAATTGTTTCCTTTGCCTTGCAATCTCAGAGAAACCATTAGTAGCATGGTGAATCAGAGATTCTCAACACTTCGTGAAATAATTCGTGATCGGATCAACAAAATGCTTCGAAGAAGGAGGCGCTCTTTTCCTTTAGTCTAACAGTCTGTCCACAAACAAAACATTCCTGTTAGACAAGAGGAATGTAAAAAAACAATTACTTTTTGTCAATTGAAAACCGGTGTGTGTGTCTCCCTCTCTCTCTCTGTTGAATGAATAAAAGCATTTTATTAAAAACGTGTTTGCGTTTGTCTGGGTATTTACTTTGTAATCTGTGGTCCTTTTAACTGTTTTAACATCTACTATATTGCTTTGAGATGCCACTTTTAAAGGTGATATATATAAAATAAAGTTTTTTATTATTGTTATAGAGAAACATGATCAGATTTTCCCTGGTTCAGAAAAAAAGATCTAAAGTATACTAGTTTGTCACTCTTCTCATTCCCTCTTTGCCAAATGGCTTTTCATACTAATCTGATCAATCTAACTGCCTGTTTTCTGTGCTTTCTCTATCCATTGAAATAAACTATTATTCCACAATGCAGGGTAATACATGGCCAGTATCACAGGCCAGTTCACAGGTTTGCATGCATAATTTAATTTTGAAAGCCACTGAGACATCAGGTATTACTGTTGTATTTATGAAAAAGAAACAAAACAAAAAGCATACTAATAACTGTGCCATCCTACTCCTTAGTTAATACATTTTATTATTTATAAACAGTTAACATTGTTAGCAAAATATTTTGAATTATATTTTACCCTGTTTTGTCTTTGGTTTTGTATTTAACTTATTATATGATAGTCAGATTTAATGTATATTTGAACAATGAAAATATATTTTTACAAGATGCGGGGGAAAGTGCAACAACTTATTACAGTGCTAAATTCAATATTATTGATTACTAACAGCGTATGCTAACACCTAACTTTCTTAATTAGATGTATTTAAAACAGTGAACTACTGTAAGTGTAACATAACATTCAGAAATACAATCGAAAATAGTTTTGTGGTGTTTGTATAGATGAAACGTTTCTAAAATGTATAACGTAACAAAATTAAAGACGATAAAAATCTGCGGAATTCACAGACGCCAGTGGAACGAACAATTCTCCCAGATATCCAACTGTTGCCCATCACTCAAGAGAAGGAGGGGGGATTGTACTTGCAGTGCATCGGTATAGATGGGAAAGCCAGAGCCGACCGCTACACCGCCCTCGTGTTTGGGGTACTTATCATTCTCAGTGCATAACAAGGAAGATTAATAAACATAAACATAATCTCATGGTTATATAGTCAAGTCTAGCCATGTGTGAGTCTAGTCTCACAGAGCTTCAACAACAGATGACAACTTGTGAGTTAGATTAAGAATGAATAAAAGCATTTCATTAATAACGCGTTTGTGTTTGTCTGGGTGCTGACAAAGTAAAAAACAATTACTTTTTGAAAATGAAGAACTATGTGTGTGTCTCTCTCTCTCTGCTGGTGTTTGTAATCGTTTTTATTTTAAAATACATTTTAGCAAAGTAATGTACCATGAAAGTATTGTGAGACATATTTGGGTTAACATGTTCAGTGTTCAGTGTGTGGTAATTTGTTTGGTGCGAGTGAAGTTTTATTTAATCTCTGACCCAGGGAAAAGTTTTATTTCTACAAAGAAATGTTTGTTAAAAAAAAAGCCATGGCTCCGGCTGGATTCGAATACCCAATGTGTGAGCCTAACCCACAGCGCCACTGGCAAGGTCACAAGATGAGTGTTTAAAAAGCCCTACAGACACAG
The DNA here is from genome assembly GCF_055471065.1 of Atractosteus spatula. NCBI lineage: Eukaryota > Metazoa > Chordata > Actinopteri > Semionotiformes > Lepisosteidae > Atractosteus > Atractosteus spatula. Next base: position 42,729,899 of record NC_142709.1, on the reverse strand, counting down.
TATCAACAGACATTGTACAGCGTGTGCTATTCTTGTGTTGCGGTACATGAATATAATTATATCGTTATTAATTTCTTTAGATACGCGATTCCATATTATATTCCCTTTTAATCAAATTCTAAAAGTATGCTTGTTGACTCCGGTATCACGTTAGTTAAAGACTTCAATGCTTAAAATGTTTAGGGAGAAATGGAATACCGGTGTGTATGTTTTCTTTAAAGTACCGAGACCAGCCATATATTGTATGTTTATATTCCAAAATTAAAATCGATTATGGCCTTCACACGTGTTACAGTATGCTCCTATTCTTTTTATGCACAGCTACTAAGATTTCCCTTCAGTGGTAAAATTCCATATAATTCCATATATATATATATGGAATATATATATATAATTCCATATATTCCATATAATTCCATAAAATTCACATATAATTTACAACAGAATATAAATATGTTACATAAAAACTACTTTCACAGGCAATAAAAAGCTATCTACAATACATTGAAAATGCAGTGTTAAAAATTGTGTAACCTGTGACGTATAGAGAGATTCAAACTAAAATTAGTAACAACTCATCTTTTATAGTAAAGGTAAAATGAAGATACTATTTACAATATTTGAAAAATTAAGTTTATTGTAATATTTGGTTTCATTCTAAATATTAACCACTAACCAAATTATCTAAATTGTTGCTCACATGTTTTGCTCTGAGCTTGGATATCAACACAACTGCTTGTATATCAACAATGCCAGTAATGAGTATGATGGCCTATCTGAGCCATTTATTATATAAAATTATACAGCTCATATGGCCCTATAATTCTTCCTTTTTCACACACAAGTTAGTGTCAAGCTATCAGTCTTGTGTTGCATAAGAGTGATTGCATCCAAAAGGAAGCAGGATTCAGCCCCGTACTCCATTCTGTATCTCAGAACGGATACAAAATAAAATAAGTTCCCTTTTTAGGTTTCGTTATGTGTTTAGTCTCAGGACATTCCTCATGTTTCTGTAATTTATGTTAATATGAAATAGGTTTCTTTTCTTCTCTTCAATTTTAGCAGTTTCCAAAAGAAATACTACATCTTGTTCTACTCACCTTATTTTGTTTTTTTTTTGTTGTCTATGGATTCCTGTTCTCTATTTATTTTGTTTACAATTGAACAAAAATCACAAAAAGAGGGATTTACTTTCCTGTCTTTTATTTACTCTGTTTACAATAAGGCCTGAACTCCTCCTTCATGCTCTTATCACTTTATGTAAATTGTATCTGAAAATTAAACACACATTTTGGTGCATTCATTACCAAATGTGTCCTCTGCATATCTTCATATTTGTAGTGCTACACGTACTACAAAAGTTGTCCATGAGTGACCTCCTGACCAATCAGCATTGAGGTCCAGTACCAAAGAACTCAATGCATTTTTGTATCCTAATTCTGCTATAGATGAACTGTAGTAGAACTAAGTAAAGTGTTGTTCTAAAAACCCTATACAAAATAAATGTTGGATCCTTGCATAGTGATGTGGGGGTTTTACTGTAACAGAAATTATAATGGTAAATTGAGAAGTTGATGGCATTCAGGAATCAAACATAATGATGTATAATCTCAAACACGGATTCTAAATATGAAATATATGTAGAAAGAACACACCGTACTACAATAAACTTAAATGGGGATTCTTTTTATTCTGGATCTGCATGAAATCATAAAAATGAGTGGTTGTATTATTTTCTGTTACAGAACTTAGATTGGATGCAGTATAACCTTTAACCCGAAAGATTCACATAGATATACATGGAGATATACACACACCAGGATGCACAAAGTACTACGAAAATAACAAAGACAAAAAAAAAATACGGTAGTGGCAATTTCCCTAAGGAAAGAAATACTCCACATTAGTCTAAATGCCACATTCTTCATTGGTCCCATTACATCACAAAAATATAAAAACAAAACTATTCACTTTCATCTCGTCTAATCCAAGACGCACAGAATATCACAGTCTTCTTTTAACATGCTCTGAACAAGTTAAACAAATTATGGTCATTCTTAAAGAGTAAAACAAATCATTTCCTCCACAAACAATGGTTAAAGAAATGCAAACTAACAAAAATGTATGACCATTTTCTGTTATGGATATTATTCCCGTGAACCCACCCACACAGCACTGGAACCTCATGGGAGTCGGGATCACTTCATCCCTAAACATCCACCAATTTTGTCTAACTAATATGTCACCCTCCCCTCATATATCAACAATATACATCTCTTTCAAAGATTTCCAAACTTCATTTTTTATAGTTACACCATCAACTAAATTCTGAACATTTACCTCTGCATTCACATCACCCATAGCCACACACCACGCTCAACTTTACGATGTCCACTTCCACAATTACTGGCGCACTGACGTCACTCATACGTGCGTGTCTTAAAACGACAGCTACCAATTTCAGTGTCAGATTTCAAATATCCACTCCGTAACCACCCGGTTACACTCTCCCCTGCTTATGCGTCAACGTCCTCGGTGACGCCATACATCATTTTAAGCTCCTTCAAACCTTCTAAAAAAAACCCCTTGAGCCGGTGTTTACGAAACAACTGCTGAACTCATTTCCATAGACCCCAAGGCTGACCTCAGCTTATGGTGTGGGTTTGAATGTACCCCTACTTTCTGTCTTTTACTTTGACGCAAAGCTGGTATCGGGCTCCCTGGTGCAGCTTCCCAGACAGAATCATCAGCTTCTGCAGTCTGCACCACGTCAACTGTCTCTACTAGATCCCTACGATCAGGACTCATCTTTGGCTCGTCTACCTCCCTATCAGGATCTAAGCCTGGATTCATCTCCTCCATCAACAGGACCCCTTCAGTTCCATCCTCTGAACTTTCGGAGTCAGACTCCGAGTGTGAAATCACCCTAGAACCAAGGTCGGTAGTCTTGACCCCCTTACGAGGAGTAGGGACTGAGGCTGCTCTCTCATGCACTAATATCTAATCTAATATCAACCCTATTTACCCTCTTAACTGGTCCACCCTTGATAGGTTCCACAGTGTAAGTTGTCCCTCGTACCTCAAGCACACAGTAAACAGTAGGTCGCCAAGCATCTTGGATTTTATTACGATCCAGAGGTCTATTTCTAAGATACACCAACTGACCTACACTAATCGGTGGACAGTAAACCTTGTCTCTCTGTGTGGCAATCCTTTCCGCTGCTCGCTGCTCAGAATATTCTCTAGCTCTTTTGTGAGCATCCCTCAACCTTTCCTGGTGCACAACTAACCAGTGTACCTTCAGATTCACAACCTGCTCCTGCCCAAGCAGAGCATCAACTGGAAGATATGGCTTTACCCCAAAAAGGAGATAGTATGGTGAATACCCTGTAGTCGCATGGGGCGTCACATTATAGGCATAAACCAACTCCAGTAAATGCTCTGGCCACCGACGTTTCTTGTCAGCCGGAAGTGTACGCAACAGGTCATGCAAGGTTCTATTAAACCTCTCGCATTGCGCATTCCCAGTAGGATGATGGGGTGTTGTACGGCTCTTCTTGACTCCATACAATCTACACAACTCTGCAATCACCTCACTCTCAAAGTTACAGCACTGATCTGAATGCAACCGTTCAGGCACACCGTACTTCATGAACCACTCCCGTAAAAGCACCTTCGCTACAGTATCCGCCTTTTGATCAAATGTCAGGAAGGCCTGGGTGAACTTGGTAAAGACATCGGTGATCACCAAAACATTCTCACAACCATCTGATGCTGGGTCAAGCAGTGTGAAATCGACCGCCACTACTTCAAGGGGCCTGTAGGCAAGGAAAAATTGCATAGGCGGCTGGATTCTGGGCTGAGGCATCTGAGTTAGCACACAATGCTGACACCTCTTCAACCAAGACTCCACATCATCATACATGCCTCCCCAAAAACACCTCTGTCTGAGAAGCTGAAATGTACGCTCTATACCTTGATGTCCCATATTGTCATGTACACACTCAAGCACCTGGTTTCTCAGACATGCTGGTAAGAGCAACTGAAAACACTCACCGTGTCTCGCATCCTCTATCACTCGATACAACAACCCATCCCTCTCTCTGACTCTATTCCACTGTTTCAGTAATACCTTGACTGGTTTTGGCAGACTTCTCCGTTCTTTAAAGCTTAGTTTTCTCTTTCTATCCCAAAAAGTTTTAAACACACTCAGCACCAAGTCTTGATTCTGAAACATCAGCAACTCATCCTTACTATAACCAGGGAGAGTGGAGTATTCCCCTGGCCCCCATAATTCACTGGACATGTTCTTGTGTCAAGAGCTCTAATCTGTCTAACCTTACAACTGGTCAGTCCAGCGGTCACAAGATCTGTGTCAAGGACTGTTCCTCATGACATCCTATTACAAATAGCCGCACAATTATCAAACCACAGGTCTTCCAGATCTGCTTCTGGCTCTCCTGCTAACAGCTGCCTAGACAGGGCATCTACTGCTGTGTTCGCCCGACTGGGGCTATACTGGACATCAAAATTGAATGCCGCTAACTGAGCAACCCATCTCTGCTCAATGGCCCCAAGCCTCGCAGTCTGAAGATGAAATAGTGGGTTATTATCAGTCACCACCGTAAACCGGGAACCTAGTAAATAGCCACGAAATTTTTCACCCACTGCCCATTTGAGAGCCAGAAGTTCGAGTTTCATGCTGCTATAATTCTTGTCATTCTTTTCTGCATTTCTAAGTCGTCTGCTTGCATAGGAAATCACTCTTTTTCTGTCACCTTGATATTGATAGAGGACAGCTCCTAGACAATGACTGCTCGCATCTGTTTCTAAAATGAATGGCTTTGTGAAATCAGCAAATCCAAGTACTGGTGCACTGGTAAGCTTTTCTTTTAAAGTTTCAAATGCACTCTGACAATCTGAATTCCACCATGAGGTAAGCATCTGATTGGCTTTGTGTGGCCTTCCCACCTTCAAGCAATCATTGACCAAATCATGGAGTGGGCCTGCAATCTTGGAAAACCTCTCTATATACCTTCTGTAATAGCCACGGAAACCAAGGAAAGATCTTAGTTCCTTCAAGGTAGAGGGCACAGGCCACTTCTCCACAGCTGAAATCTTATCAGGATCAGTTCCTATCCCCTCAGCCGAAATCTGGTGTCCTAAAAAATTAACTTCCTGCTTCAGGAAATGACATTTTTCCAATTTCACTTTAAGACCCGTTTCCTTAAGGCGTTTTAAGACCATTTCCAACCTCTCCAGATGTTCCTTAAACGTCCTAGAATATACAAGAAGGTCGTCTAAATAAACCAACACAATCTGAAAAATCAAATCATTCATAGTTGCCTGCATTAATCTCTGAAAAGTTGCTGGCCCATTAGAGACTCCCATTGGCATTCTAATGTATTCAAATAGCCCAAAAGGTGTTGTAAAGGCAGTCTTATGCCAGTCTCGCTCATCTACTGCTACCTGATGGTAACCACTGGCCAGATCAATAGTCGAGAAATATTTTGCACCCTGCAACGCATCAAAACTTTCATCAATGCGAGGTAAAGGGAACGCGTTTCTTCTTGTCTTCTGATTTAATCTCCGATAGTCTACACACATGCGAATATCACCATCTGCTTTCTTCACTATGACAACAGGAGAAGCATATGAGCTATTACTCTCCTGTATGACCCCTTTTTTCAAGAGCTTTGAGATGTGCACCCTAACTTTCCTGTATTGCGTCAGAGGAATATGACGATAGGGCTGTGTCACTGGAACATCATCCACTAGATGGATTTCATGCTTAACCTTATCCATATACCCTAAATCTTCCTCCTCCAGGGCAAAGATGTCTACATACCTAGATAGTAATGCACGTAACTCTGCCTCCTGTTCTGCAGAGCCTTCAATATCTAACTGGTCTAACACTGACAACACACTGGGAGAATACTGTGTATCTTTCACATCCACCGTCACTTGTTCTACATCAGCAGACACCCGTTGGAACTTCACTTCATAATCTGATGCACTACTGGCGCTCTCCACTATTGACAAGACACCCAGCCGTGTTCCACGAGGAAACCACACATCCTCTGCAGAGAGGTTAACTACCTGTACCGGCGAGATATGTTTATGACCCTCTATCAAAGTGGGAACAACAAGGAGGCCTCCTGGCAGTGGTATGTTTAATGGCTCGAGTAACATCTGCATGTTCTTCTCTGATGGTTTTGGACTACCTGTTACCATGAGGGTGGCCACCGACCATGCAGGCACATGTATTGTACCTTTACCGGCTACTCTAGCAACAGCCTTCTTCTCCACATTACCTGTCTGAATTTTCTGAAATACCTGTCCCCAATCAGAGTCCAATTTCCCCTCCAACACTGTATCAAATTCAGAATGGACCAACTATTTACACCGACTTACTATATTCATACCAATTATTCCTGGAATAGACTTCTGATTATTGTGGGGATCCTTCACCACTAAGAACCCACAGTCAGGGATTGTCAGGCCTAATGCTTCCATGTCTAACTCCAAATATCCCAAATATGGAATTTCTAATCCATTGGCTGCAGTTAACCTAAGCCAGCCAACAGTTTTCAATATATCCTCATGCTCCCCACACAAATGCTTTCTGAAAAACTCCTCTGTTACAGTGCTTACTTGACTTCCGGTATCCAACAAACAGGGCGTAGAAACTCCTGCTATCTTTATGCCAACCACTGGACAAACCCCAATGGCACGTCCCATTACTCGAGATCGCTTCACTCTGTTGGAGTCCACTGCTTGCCCCTCGATTGTCCGACTCACCACAACCGAGGGCTCTAGTTTCCCTGCTGACTAGGAGCAGCTGACCCCTCCCCATTTTCAGTCAGCCTCACTGGACAATTTCGTGCTACATGTCCTTCCATCTGACACTTAAAACATATAGGCTTTCCATCATCTGTGAAATTACAATTTTAGTGTCAGATTTCAAATATCCACTCCGTAACCACCCGGTTATATATACAACACCAAATACATGTATAACAAACAACAAACATAATAGAATATATGTGTGAAACAATCTGCTGTAATACAAATGGCTCATTGTTCATTCAGGAGTTACAAGGAGAAGAGTTAATAACTTCAGAGTTATAATTAATAAAGAATATAATGTGTGCTATGGTCTACTTTGTACGTTTTATGAGTCTCATATAATTACATCACATTTATATTCTTAGTATATTCAGATACAATTAAATAAGTGTTTACTATAGTGAACTAAATATCAAACATGTTTGTAATATTAGTTCAACTCTTTATAATATAATAATATAATATGAATTAAAAGGTTTTATACTCAAATATCCATTAACCAAACATCCTTGAAGAGTCTAAACTTCCTGCTAAAAAGACAGAGCTGACTGGATTGGTCTGTGGTCCAACTTAACAGCTGCCTGGTTTGTTCTAAGAGTGTCTCAGGTGTAGAGAGAGAGGAACAGAGTTTTGCTTAGAGTTGCTGGGGGTAGCTCTGGTTGAAGTGTATTGCTGAACTTCAGTCTTTATATAGTAGTATTTAAAGCGGTCTGTGCACAGATATCTTCTTGGGTCTAGCTGCAAGGTACAAAAGAGAGCTCAGTACGTCTTGGCTATAGCTTGAATATGCTCGGATATTAAGAATGTGAACAAAAAGAGACCAACTGTCTTTTGACAAATATAAGTTGCAGGGGAAAAAAATGATGGCAAACCTACTATAGCACATAAGTGCAAAAACAACAAAGATTAATTTAGGGACAGTTCCATAAAAAGGTTTACCCCAAACCATGTAAAACCTTCATCACACCAAAGTACAAGCAATGGACAAAAACATATTTAGACATAAAAAAACTACTGCTTGGGAATTTTGTTCTACTCTCTCTTCTAAAAACTCAGATCAGATCTGTCTTGAATTTCAAGAATTGTCTTGAAAAATAATATTATTTCAAGTGTATAAATATAACATCATTATAGTCTAATGTAGTTCAAGTAGATAGCTGTGTCAGCATGTGTAGGCTGCAAAGGAACAAGTAAAGGTTTATTCCATGCTGAAAAGAGAAGAAAAAAACACAACATTTTGGCTGTGGAGCCTTCTCTGGGTGTGTCACCCGAAGAAGGCTCCACAGCCGAAAGGTTGTGAGACAGGCACTATTAACACAGCCTTACTTGCTGTACCCTGGTATGGGTCCAGTTCCCAAAATGAAGGATGCATTTGTACTGAGGCTTCACACAAACATTATTTTATGCATGTCGATGGATGGATGGATGTTTGCCCGTTATGCCTTCCGGCAAGTAGAGACAGCAGTTTTTTACAGGACAGGGTTGTTAGCCTTGTGCCCAACCTCCAACATGGAGGATCTAGCACCCGACATGGGACACAAACCCATTATCCTGAGATTATGAGTCTCATGCTCTACCAACAGAGCTAGTCAGGGCCCTGCAAATAGTTGTTTGTGTAAATGCATGGGTTTTACAATTTGTGAATGACTTTGCCTTGGATATGTACCCACAAATTCATCACAAAGTTTTTAATAATAGTTTAATAACCGTTTGTTTAAGAAGCAATCTATTAACCAGTAAATGCATGTAAAATCCTTTTGAGAGGGGTCTGTGGTGACAACAAATTTTCCAGTCACACAGGTGGAGTTCTAATAACCACCCCGCAGATCCCGCAAGGGTTGCAACTGTGGCGCATTAGATGTTAGTGAAAACATTAGCTCCATTTAATCTGTTGTAGTACTTCTTTAAATCCAATTTATCTAGAATATTATTATGGAATCATGTAACTAAAGGGAAATTTTGGTAGCTATAAATAAAAGTAAGTTTCTTAACATCATTGATGACAGTAGTTTATGTACAGTATATACTGTATATATATATAAATTTAGATGGTTGCTATAGGGTATTCTACTTTTTTCATAAACATCAACATCAATGATGTGTTTGTTTTATTGTTCTGTCATGATTATTGCAATGGAAAATGAAAAGCTTGTATTTTCATTGACACTACAGACCAAGTGACACTTCGGTTCAGTGGCAGAATTTGTAAGCTAGAAGGTCCTGGGTTTGATTCCTGGCCAATGTACCAGTTGTACTTTTATCTACAAATAAACACTCTTACTCTAAAAGTAAAATATAATAAATAATATGCATACTATATTGACATTTTTCATTATTTGTATATACTGTATATCACAGCATGTTAAATATTAAAATAATATTAATTAATACATAACATGAATGAATATGAATGAGTTAATAAAACATAAATTGTGTCAATGGTGGTAGTAAAAACCAGTTCGTCCAGTTTAAAACAGTCTCCAGGTTGTTCGGAGAGATAATTTAATTATTAATTATTATTAATTAGTTGGTGTTTTTTAAGTGCATACTTGCATTTAAATACTAATCATTAAAGCCACTATGTATAATGCAATTTAATAAAATCTAAATTAATAAAGTGATATTAATGAGACAATAAACTATAAATATGTAAGACTAGTGATGTTATGCAACAATCTCCCTCCTTCCCCTCCTGTAAAGTGAGTAGTGTAGAGCAAAGGTGGAGCAAAGGTGAAACAGACAAAACATGAAAAAAAGATGGATTTCCTATAATGAGTAATTTGACATAATGAGAAATGTGGAGATTTACAGTTTAAACCTGATTAACAGTATCTTTTACTGTAGCAACATTAACTTGCTTTAATTTAATATTTAAAATACTGTGATATTTGAAATCAATAATGTAAATATGGTATACAAATTAAATTTGAGAAAGATTATTCCAAGGGGGCTCAGAAGTGACCAGGAATCAAATCAGGCATTTTGTGTGGCAACCCAGAAGTGTTAGACACACTGTACATTAAGAATTCAGTGTTCCACCTGGCAGTTTTACAGTTTTACAGAGTCGTGTAGGCCTGTATGAGTTTATTATTAAAAAAAGGGTGTTAAGCTCTACCTTTCAACTTACCATGGCATATGTCTTGCAGTATGGCGCATTACACCCTGAGCATTCTGTATGGCTGCATCTGTGCATTTAGTTTCTACCCTGTGTACCAGGCATACTCATAGCTCTTAAGAAGAATTAAAGAAAAAAAAGATTAAATATGTTGGGGAGGGAGATATAATTTCTTTTTAGATATGCCAGTTTGTCATCAGCATAAAAGGCTATTTTGTGTTCTCTTCCTACAAAAACATATCCTTATTAATTGATTGAGGTTCCAGGTCCTTTGATTTGTTAGCACATGTACATGTCAATACTGCTTGTATTTGCAGCATGGTTTCTGACTCCAGTCTTTCAGTAGATGAAAAGCTGTGACTGTAAACTTTACAGTGCTCAAATTCTAAACTTCCTACAGTAGAAGCATTCAAAATTTTCAAATGCAATAACAAAGTCAATGCATAGGACATCTTAAGAATAAACTGTAAAATCTGAATCAGATGACAAAAATGGAAACTATTTGGAAATGTATTAAAACAGATAACAGGAGACATTTCTAATTCTAATTCCACATAAAGAATGCAACACAATATTAAAGTGATAATTGAAACATGTGGCAAACATTTTTGTATCAGACAAGACAAAAATTTGCCCAATGCAAAGTGTTATAACACATGCAAATTCCACATAGTGCATAAATAAATCAACACCATATCTACTGTCAAACATGGTGGTAGCAACATTCTGTTATACTTCTGCTTCTCACAAATAGGGATTATTTATTAAGACTGGAGAGAACACAGATGGATCAATATATATGCAAATACAATAGGTAACCCTACTATAGTTCTAAAACTGGAACAACAATTAATCTTTCTGCAGGTCAATGATCCATTGCATGAGGCAAAGGCTACACTGGAGTTGCCTAAGTTTAAGAAAGTGAATATCCTTGATTGACTGGGAAAAGTCCTAAAAATCTGTGGAGAGACTTGAATACTGCTTTTCATAAGTGACCTCCAATCATCTCTCAACAAGTATGTAGTTCACGAGTTGACAAACTAATTCCTTTTTTCCTTTTTTTGTGCTGACACTCACTGTAACTTATCTTACACCTAGAAGTATTCAGTGTGAATTTTCATATATTGAATAAAATATTAAGTTTAAAAAATGTGTATGTATTACTTTATAATTTCACATAATGGGCCAACATAGAAAGTGTTACGCTCTTGTGGGAGCGTGTTGTTTACAGTGTAGAGGATTCTAGGCAGAGTTCCGAAAAGAGATTACGGGGGAAAAGTTTAAAGAGTTTACTAAAGCGAAGGTTGAAAGCTGAAATCCACAAACCATAGTCAAAAGCCAAGCCGAGGAGTTCGAGTAACAAAAACAGGTGAGTTGCACAGACGCCTAAACCAGGAGCTGAAATCCACAAATCGTAGTCAAAAGATGCAAGAAAAAGCCAGAAAAACCAAAACAGAGAACACAAACCAGAATTGCAGGAGGTAGCTCTGAACAGGAAAACCCAGTAATAAGCAGTGAGTGCAGTGCCAGAAGTTCCTAAAATATGGTAAAGCCGGAGGTGTGGTGCTGAACAGGTAAGGTGATTGGTTAACTGTTTTGGCAAGGTTGTAACAGAAAGGGTGTGGAGACATTTGCAAGGCATTGTCTAAAATTATATATAAGAAACACAATACAATACACAATACAATAGAAATACAATACTAAATAGAAAATAAATAAATTAACAATTTCTAAATGAACCAATAAAAATGCTAAGAGAATTTGTCAAAGAAGTAATTATTATTTCTAGAGTTGTTACCCTGAGAAAAATATATTTATGATGAAAATATATTTTTATCATAGCTTATGAGACAATAGATTTTCATCATTGTCTAAATTAATGTAAAAAGACAATAAAACACACATCTCCAACATAAAAATCTTTTTTTTTGGCTCAGACTTACTTCACAGTGATGACAAAATGTGGAAAAAAGGAGAAATGAGGTCTCTCTGTACTAGGGTACAGAAGTATTTGTTCTATCAAGTTGTATCCCATGGTTTGATCTGATAAATGATTTACGAGAAAGTAACATCTGTGAAGTTTTATATAGCTGCAATGAAAGATTTATAAATGTCACCTCAAACTGTAATGACAGAATCAGATGTCTGCCAGATAATGAGCTATTTACTGCAATAAATCAGACTGCAGCAAAGTGGCATTGCCATGTATACTTCCATATGAAAAGCATTACTTTCTTATGTTTTATATATATATTCTAAGACTTCTCATTCTGTCTATTAAATTCAAACCATTCTTCTTATAGTTCCATGGATGTGCAAGGATTGTCACAATTTCCCAGCTGGGTGCTCTCCATTCATAGCAGAATTTCCTAGTGAAATAGAGTTAATTGTGCTTATTTATCAATTAGCTGTTCCAAGCACTCAACCTACTGTGTGAGCCCTCTAAAGTTCTACATAGAGACACAACGTGGGGAATAATGAAGTTATCTAAAAGGGAGTCATTGAGTTTCTGTGCTACTCCTGGATTGTCCATAGCTCTGTTTGAGCTACATATTCAAACAGAAAGTTAACTCTGAGGATACTTTGATCAAATGAATAATAGATAATGCCATTATTGTTCAGATGATATAAGGCCATATGTTTGGGATAAATGGGTGAAGGGAGAGACAGAGCTGTCAACTGACCACTGGGGATTGTTGTTTGGATCCTTTGCATAAGACTCCATGTCACGTGTTAAGAGAGTGCGCTAGTGAACTAGCAGAGGTCTTCACCAACATCTCCCTTTAACACCTCCCTGGCTCAGGCTGTTATCCCAAAATGCTTTAAATTCACCATCATCACCCCGATTCCCAAGAAATCACCTGTGTCCAGCCTCAATGACTGTTGTCCCATCACACTCACCCCGGTCATTATGAAGTGCTTCAAGAGACTAGTCATGTTACAAATCAAGGCCTTTATCTACCCACATTAGACCCACACCAGTGTGCCTATCACCACAACAGATTCAGCAAAGATGCCATTGCCACTGCAGTACATCTGGCCCTGAACCATCTGGGGGGTAAAGACTGTTATGTCAGAATGCTGTTCATAGACTTTAGTTCAGCATTCAATATCATCATCCCCCAACAACTGGTACACCAGCTGTCTTCACTGGGTCTGAACACTCCAATGTGCAACTCAATCCTGGACTTCCTGACCCACAGGCCCCAGGCTATGAGGATTCATGGTAACACTTCCCACACCATCATTCTGAAAACTGGAGCACTGCAAAGCTGTGTGCTTAGTCCACTGCTGCATACCCCGCTGACTCACGACTGTGTTGCCAAATACTGCAGTAATCATATCCTCAAGTATGCTGATGACACCACAGATGTGGGCCTTATCACTAACAGCGATGAATCAGCCTACAAGGATGAAGTGGAGCGGATCACAGCTTGGTGTAAAGCCAACAATCTGTCTCTCAATGCCAACAAGACCAAGAAGATCATTATCAACCTCAGAAGGACTCAGGCCATCCACACTCCCCTGTGTATCGATGGTTCAGCAGTGGAGTTAGTACACAGCTTCAAGTTTCTGAGGTATCACCAAAGACCTCTCTTGGACCCACAATACATCACATTTAGTCAAAAAGGCACAAAAGGGTCTTCACTTCTTGAGGAGACTGAAAAGAGCCAGTCTTCCTCCCTCAGTCCTCAACAGTTTCTATATGTGCGCGATTGAAAGCATCCTGACATGCTGCATCACAATCTGGTATGGGAACTGCACTGTCTCTGACTGGGGAGCTCTGCAGCATGTGGTGAAGACAGCCCAGTCCGTCACCAGGACTTCATTGCCCACCATCCAGAGCATCAACAACAAGCGTCAGGAGAACACGTAGCATCATCATAGACCCCTCTAACCCTTTTCACAGTCTCTTTACAACCCTGCCTTCTGGAAGACGGTATTGCAGCCTGCGAGCCAGCACCACCAGGCTCAAGAATAGCTTTTTCCTACAGGCTGTTAGATTACTTAATTCCAAACAGCACATGGACTGATCACCACCTGCTGAACAACCACCCACTGCCGTGCTATCACCACTGTCTCACTGACTTGCAATGTTTGCACTGTCGTGTCGTGTTATGACTATGGCCTGCACTATTGTCTGCACTTGTATCTCTCCCCCCGCCGCCGTCCCTGTATTTCAGAATGCTTATTTGCACATTATTTTGCGGTGCGCTTTACGCAGTCTACCGCGAGTTACCGTAAATTCTCGTATAGTACCACAAGTAAAATAATAGTATCCGGAATTTCCGCAAGATGGAGCTAATAAAGCTCAACCTCTCATGTTTGAGCTGTCGCCATCAAAGTCTTTAATGAAGATATTACTAATAGTATTAATAATGAATGACCTTGGACAAGCTGTAAACTCAAAGTATTGCCCTGGTCCACATTTTTTTTTTCATTGACCATCTTTGTAATTAGTAACACCACAGCATTTCGCAATTACGCATTTGTTTCCAATCATGCAAATTACAGTAATTTTTGAGAATCTCCGATTCACCATGCCTTTCACATGCTCATAAAAGAGATTGATTTAGGAACATAAACATATTACTGTATGCAAACTGTACTGTATACAGTATGTATATGTATATTTAATGGTTATAAATATAAATAAATATGGTAATATTTACCACTGAAGGAAATCTTAGTAGCTGAGCATAAAAAGAATAGGAGCATACTGTAACGCGTGTGAAGGCCATAAACGATATTAATTTTGGAACATAAACATACAGTATATGGCTGGTCTCGGTACTTTAAAGAAAAAATACACACCAGTATTCAATTTCTCCCTAAACATTTTAAGCATCGAAGTCTTTAACTAACATGATACCGGAGTCAACAAGTATACTTTTAGAATTTGATTAAAAGGGAACATAATATGGAATCGCGTATCTAAAGAAATGAATAACAATATAATTATATTCATGTACCGCAACACAAGCCGGAATCCAGCCGGAGCCAAGACTTTTTTTTTAACAAACATTTCTTTGAAAAAATAAAACGTTTCCCTGGGTCAGAGATTAAATAAAACTTCACTCGCACCAAACAAATTTATATTTCTAAATATCACAACATGATCAAATTTAAGTCATTTTAATAACAATGAATAGTCACCTATGCGTTACAATATAAACATTTATATTGATTTAAATCGCGTTTAAATCGCCTTTATTTAAAACCCATAAATAAAGCTGATACTGTTGTCGAAGAAAAGTCTTCACTCAGGTTAGGTGTGGTCAGGCCGAGTCCTTTATTCATGCGCATGAGGAGGATAGATCATGCAGATCTGAGAGCAATCTCTCATACAGATCTACAAACATCTAACTCCCCGAGATGATAATTGCAATGAGTTTTATACAGTAGACACACAGGAAAGCTCACTCCAAGTTTCCATATTAGGAGATGTTTTTCTCTCTACAAACATTTCTTTGTAATTGACCACGTTCTTCTTAAGAAACAGTTCTACCTTGCATACAGACAATTCTACCTTGCATACAGACAATTCTACCTTGCATACAGACAAAAGGAAGTATAAAAATAAAAGGTGTGAAAATGAGCTAGACATTCTGCGGTTTGTAATATCAATGTCAGAAGGTCAAATAATATGCTTGAATTGTCCTTTTATACTGTTGCTAAGCAAAAGGCATATGAGCTAATAAAAAGTCACTATTTATATTTAATAAAAAGGCAATTGCTAAAATTCTTCCTCACCCGACTACGGCGAAAGGAACCCTTCTTTCATTGGAAGACAATGAACATATTCTACCCGTACATGAGAATATAATGCTGGTGCGTGGGCGCGGTGGGGTGCTGTACCAGCTGTCAAAAAAAAGTTGTTGTTTTTTTTAAAAGTCAATTGAGTGTCCATAATATTGCAGTAAGTGAAAAGACCACAGGCATTCTTCCTCCCCCTACATTCTCAGAATAGAATAGAATTTATTATTAGCACAATTTATTACAGTGCTAAATGTAATATTATTGATTACTAATAATTTATGCTAACACCTAGCTTTCTTAACTAGTAAGTACTGTACTTACTGGGTTTTGGAGGGGGGGGAGGTGTCTTTCGCTGGAAATCTCGCCCCCTTCTATTTTGAAAATACCTGTGAAACCAGTTTAATTCCATATTAAATTCCATATTTATTCCATATTTAATTCCTTCACTTCTGCATAAGCTTTCTGGAGGAACAGTGGATGGGATGCGGCTCTTTCTGGGAATACTGCAAATTCACAGGTGCCTGACTTGATGGAATTCACATTATCATATTCACATATCACCCCCCCCCCCCCCTCTCTCTCTCGCTTGCCCTCCCCCCTGTGTATTGTCTGTTTAGGGCAAGCGAGAGAGAGTGTGCTGTCCTTTGACAAAACAAGGCTCGCCAGATAATATGAATCGAAACCTGTTTTTCTAGCTTTTAAAGTCGTGCGATGTGTAAGCGGGAACACATCATTATATCTTACATATGAAAAATACATAATATAGCTCCCAAACAAACACAAACGTGTTTTTAATAAGATGCTTTTATTCACTCATAATCCGACAATTTCAGGAAGACTAAGGAAGGACTAAGGGAATTGTCATCTGTTGTTGAAGCTCTGTGAGCTCGGTGACTTTGAGACCACTTGTTATCCCAAGTTTTTTGAATCGCCACAATTCAAATAGAGAAAAAACAGCTGACTGACAAGATTTAAGATGTGGCTGTCAATGTTGGATTAAAAAAAACACGTTGCCCGACGTTAGTTGCATTGCTTGAAAAATAATTTTATTTCGAGAGACTGGATAAGTAATTCAAGTGTTTTTTTTAACTTCCTGAAAAACAAGTAATAATTTAACAATATGTGCAAACGTTTTATGATATGTCGCTGTTGTGAATGTCTGTGCAGTGTATCTTATTTGCCTGTCTGTCCTGGCTGTGCTCTCTAGCTCGACCTCCCCCCCCTCTATCTCTCAATTCAATTCAATTCAAGGTGCTTTATTAGCATGACAGATGGGTACAATCAGTGTTGGGTATTTACTTTGTAATCTGTGGTCCTTTTAACTGTTTTTACATCTACTGTATTGCTTTGAGATGCCACTTTTAAAGGTGATATATAAAATCAAGGCTTTAACTCCACAAGTCTGAGTTCTTGTGTCCGTCCTATCCAAGCCCGAAAGTATTACAATATGTATCTTTATAGCAGGTGGTGTACAGCTTTTTAGTATAGATTACACTTTTCTAAAATGTATTTAAAAAATAAAAACGATTACAATCTAATCTTTCCACGTTTGATCCCAAGATCCCAAGAAAAATAAATCTAAATGGGGAGAAAGCTATGCTGAAAGTTTATTAAGATACTTAGAAGACAAAGATATCAATTTATGTTGCATTTGTCTGATTGTGAATCAAAAAACACATATATTTAAACACACGTTTGCGATTTAAATCAAAACGCGATTTAAATCAATATAAATGTTTATATTGTAACGCCTAGGTGACTATTCATTGTTATTAAAATGACTTAAATTCGATCATGTTGTGATATTTAGAAATATACATTTGTTTGGTGCGAGTGAAGTTTTATTTAATCTCTGAGCCATACTGATTCTTATGGAAGCCAGTTTCCGCCAGGGAGTAAAAAAAAAACACACTATGGTATTCTCTCCGATGCAGTGCAGTTAAAAACATATCTCTGATGCTGTTCCTAAATGAA
Source organism: Atractosteus spatula (assembly GCF_055471065.1). Taxonomy (NCBI): domain Eukaryota; kingdom Metazoa; phylum Chordata; class Actinopteri; order Semionotiformes; family Lepisosteidae; genus Atractosteus; species Atractosteus spatula. The sequence continues at coordinate 42,712,201 of NC_142709.1, read as the reverse complement.
TATCGTTTATGACCATCAGACGCTTTATGCTCCTTTTCTTTTTTCCAGTGGATTGAACAGGGAGAGGCATTTCATGATGTACTTTTCACTGATGAAACAACAGTGGCTCTGGAACAGTTTTCAACCATGTCGTTTTATAAAAAGGGGAGATATGTACGCGTTACTGAAGCTAAAAGTTTAGCCTTTGTCACTAATGTAACCACTAAATAAAGACATATAGAAATCCCTACATTACAGACTGTATATGGCTGGTATTGGTAGTTCAAAGAAAAAATACACACCAGTATTTCACATTCTCCCTAAACATTTTAAGCATCGGAGTCTTATATGTGGTTATTTCGTAAATGTTTGTACGTGCTCCTTCTGACCATGTTACTGTTTACTGTTACTGACCATATTAAGTTTAAGTGCCTGTGGGCACTTTTCCTGTCCGTGGGGGGGTGGACCGTCTTTCATTTGAAGGTTAGTCTGTTCTACTCTGAGAATGTAGAGGGGGTGGAAAGTAATTCTGTGTCGCATTAACTAACCTCTTCAGTTTATTCCGCCAGACAGTACATGAATATAATTATATCGTTATTAATTTGTTTAGATACGCAATTCCATATTATATTCCCTGTTAATCAAATTCTAAAAGTGTGCATTTGTTAGATAACAAGTGAATTCACAGAAAAGGTTAAAAGACTATCACTTTTCACAAAGTATATATTCCTAATATAAGTCTAAACAGTATCAGCTTTATTTACGGGTTGCAATTTAAAAAAAGTCAAAAACCGCACTCAAAATGCAATTTAGAGCTTTCTGGCAAGAGGAGACACCCAAATTAATAATGTAACATGCCACTGTTTGTGCATGAACAAGGTTATACTTGTTCCCCGGCGGAACACATTCCATAAAAATCAGCGCTTTTATATATCGCCTTTAAAGGTGGCTTCTCAAAACGCTTTACAGGATAAAAACAACAATAACAGCAACAACAACAATATTATATTTCATTGCACTTTGACAGATCGTCCTTAAATCAATTGTTGACTTTTCTCTCTTTACTACTGTACTTGTCTGGATTGACTGAGCTCCGCTCTGTACCACACAATGATCCCCCCAGAGTCTCTGCCCCGGGTGATTTGGTTTTTTTTGACAGAGGGTAAAAAACTCACTCCTTCGCTTGCCCTCCCCCCCTGTGCATTGTCTGTTTTTTTTGTGCTGTCCTTTGACAAAACAAGGCTCGCCAGATAATGTGAATCGAAACCTGATTTTCTAGCTTTTAAAGTCGTGCGATGTGTAAGCGGGAACACATCATTATATCTTACATATGAAAAATACATAATATAGCTCCCAAACAAACGCAAACGTGTTTTTAATAAGATGCTTTTATTCACTCATAATCCGACAATTTCAGGAAGACTAAGGAAGGACTAAGGGAATTGTCATCTGTTGTTGAAGCTCTGTGAGCTCGGTGACTTTGAGACCACTTGTTATCCCAGGTTGTTTGAATCGCCACAATTCAAATAGAGAAAAAACAGCTGACTGACAAGATTTAAGATGTGGCTGTCAATGTTGGATTAAAAAAAAAACACATTGCCCGACGTTTGTTGCATTGCTTGAAAAATAACTTTATTTCGAGAGACTGGATAAGTCTCTCGAAATAAGACTTATCCAACACAATTCAAGTGTTTTTTTTAACTTCCTGAAAAACAACTAATAATTTAACTATATGTGCAAACGTTTTATGATATGTCGCTGTGAATGTCTGTGGACATGTGCTGGCTGGACAGGAGGCTCTACTGTACACAGAGAGGGGCGGGAGGGGGGGACAAGCCGATACATACTCTTAGAGTTTGATTAATAGGGAATATAATATAAAAATATAGTACTAAAAATAAGATACACTCTACAGACATTCACAACAGCGACTGTCAGAAGATAGGACACAGCGGCTCAGACACCCGCTGAATGGAAAGGGGCACTTTAATGTTCTGTATGGCTAATACTAAAGCCAATACTTTAATATTCTTTTCTGTATGTTTAACAATAGTGGGTACTGGCCTAATTCGGCCCTGCTCCCGTTGTTAGGTGTTAATGTGTTGTTGTTAAGTGTGAATTTGTACCTGTTTCCCTGAGGTCTGGCTTTTTTCCTGGAAAACCATAACTCTGGTCTTGTCCAGATTGACTGTCAGCGCCCAGGTCTGACAGTGCTGCTCCAGCAGTGCCAGGTTCTGCCGCAGCCTCTGTTCTGTGGGTGACAGCGGGACCAGGTCGTCTGCAAAGAGCAGGAACTCTTAATTCAATCTGTTATTAATGCAATCATCTGTTATTAATGCAGATCAGTAAATCAAGGGACAAAACAATTATTGCGCCCGGCTCCTCAATGGGGTTTGACGTGCTAATGCGTTGGTTTAACAGTCCGGGTGTGGCAAGCCTCTAATGTCTCCCGACTTCGGCAAAAGGAACCTGCCTTTCATTGGACGGGAAAGCAAGAGCCGACCGCTACGCCGCCCCCGTGTTTCAAAATCTTGTGACTTTTGAAATTTACTGGGGGTGGACCACGTCTGTAAATTTCGATGGGTCCAGAGGCAAAAGTGCCTTGCCTTGCAATCTCCGGGAAACCATTAGTAGCATGGTGAATCTGAGATTCTCAACCCTTACTTCGTGCGACTGGAAAAGAATTTGTGATCGGATCAACGAAATGCTTTGTAGAAGGAGGCGCTCTTTTCCTCTAGTCTAACAGTCTGTCCACAAACAAAACATTCCTGTTAGACAAGAGGAATGTAAAAAAAACAATTACTTTTTGTCAATGAATACCGGTGTGTGTGTCTCTCTCTGCTGGATGTCCCTCTCACTCTCTGCTGAATGAATAAAAGCATTTTATTAAAAACGCTTTTGCGTTTGTCTGGTGTTTACTTTGGTCCTTTTAATTGTTTTTCCATCTACTGTATTGCTTTGAGATGCCACTTTTAAAGGTGATATGTAAAATAATGTTTTTTATTATTATTGTTATAGAGAAACATGATCAGATTTTCCCCGGTTCAGAAAAAAAGATCTAAAGTATACTAGTTTGTCACTCTTCTCATCCCCTCTTTGCTAAATGGCTTTTGAATAGAGTCACATGAAGAGAGAGGTGAAACAGCCCTACACAGCCCTGTCGCAGTACACGAATATAATTATATCTTATTAATTTCTTTAGATACGTGATTCTTTTAATACAGTCTTTGCTGTGCTCTAGAGGATCCTTGTGATATTTCGAGCTCTGGTTGAATGATAAGTGTCGCAGTTTAAATAATTTTCGTAGTTAGAAATTATGAAACGCTCTGTTAAAAGCAAGGGAGTTTTTATGTCCGTTGCAGCAAAAGAAAATGCCTAACAAAGTAGGGCTTGGACAGATTCCAAGTGCTTGTACAAATGTGCTAAAGAAATTATACTTTGAGTTTACCGCTTGTCCAAAGTCATTCATTATTAACACTATTAGTAATATCTTCGGTAAAGGCTTTGATGCATAAATATTTCTGATAAACGTAGGTTGTGTACTTTTGTCCAACTGAGCAATCTTGCTTTCTTAAAATATACCAACTTTTTATTGACTGATGATTAACATGCTGTAATACACAGTTTAAATTTAAAAGCTCAAATGCTGTACATGAGAGGTTAAGCTTTATTGGCTCCTCCTGGCGGTTTTACAAGGTGATGCCGGATACTTTCCGGCATGACGTAAATGACGCGATTTACCCCGTGATACTGCGTGATACTGCGACACGCCCACCGGGGTATACCGTGAAATACCCCACCCATTTTGAATGGTTGCATCTGTACATCTCTCCTTGAATTAGCACTTAACCTCATGCTCATGGTCTTGACATGGTAATAGATGGTTGGTTCAAAGGTGCATGGAGTCTGAGTCTGCTTTTGTTTCTCATTCCATACCCCCCCCCCCCCCCCCACCTCCCATCATTAGAGGTGAAATTGCTATTCAGAAAGAATGTTATCATTATCATTGTTATCAGAAAGTGTTATGTGCATGATATTATGCACAGATACAGTAACTGCTGCATATACAGTACATGCAATTGGAGATATAATGAACTTCTTGATTGAACACTTTCATGTATAACATCATTTACAAAACTCAGTGATGGTCTTTAGTGATATCAACATATAATATGATATGCGTTAGCATTACTAAGAATGTGCTTTTTTTTTCTTTAGTTTCATTGTAGCTCCCTTCAAAAGTTTACTCGGGAGTCTTTTTTTAAAACTTTTAACTGACATTATTTGTTTTAGTAAAGCACACCAAAATTGGACAATCATCAGCTTGGTTAAATTGGAATGCTCTTTGTGTTTTAAGGATTACACAAAAAACATACAATTGACATTTTGGTTAAAAAATCCTTAGTCATTAGAAAAAGTGATATACATAGCAATTTATTTTGTACAAAGGAGGAAATCATTAAAATAAATAATATTAAAAAAGGATGCTCCGTACCACAATAGTTTAATCTTGAATTAATCTTTCTATGTAGTGGTATCAGTCAAATACATAGCATTACCTTTGACAATAATATACATTCATATATGGTGAAACTTTATTTTGTGGGACACTAATTGCACTTTAAGTTAACAAAAACACAGATGTTTACATTGAAGTTGTTATTTATAGTATTTAATATTATTCTATCAAAATAAAACTCACTTCAATAAATAACCGCTACAACAAACTAGATATGACAATTAATAACAATTAAATCCTACTTAATTTAATTAAAAATATCAGTTAATAACAAGCAATTAATCATTACTAAGAGACATTTACTACCAGCTGTATTAGTGTACATTTTATTTATACATAAATATCAGGTTTATACATGAATATATATTTTGTAATTTGTATGAAATCTGACAGAACTATGATCTATGATTTGTACTACTGTTCATGAATTGATTGTAAGATATCACCCTTTAAAACATGTTATGTTATGACCAATGACCGGATATGGATATAGGGTATGGAATATAGTAGGAGCAAAGGGGTATATAACAGAACCAGTTAAGTAAAGGCCCTTCTAAAGAAGAAGGTTTTGAGTTTAAATTTGAAAGAGCCTAGGGAAGGTGACTCTCTGATATCCTTAGGGATATAATTCCAGAGCTTTGGAGTATAACATGACCCTGTCATCCAGGAGTGTAGACAAGCTTATAGGCTAGACAGAAGACCAGAATTAGAAGAGTGCAGGTATTTAGATAAATGCATTTATAACTTCGAGTTTTTGAAGGAGCTAAGTTGTCGAGGGTAGATAAGAGAGAAATATTAAACATACTGTATGTATTTGTCCTCTAGGATCAGAGCTAGAGAAACAAGATAAGGAGGATAGAACAGAATTAATTAACCTAGTCTGATCAACTGATCACCAGTTTCAAAAAAATAAAAAAGAGCATGAGGGGGAAGTGTTAGAAACGGGTCATTCTAGATTGAAGAGAACAGGTAAGTGATCAGAGAGGCTTAGATTGAGGTAAGAGAAATGAGAAACAAAAGAGTCTTTTGCAATGATTAAATCAAGGGTGTGTCCTTTGTTATGTGTTGGGCTAAGAACAAACTAGGTTAGATCAAAACATCCAGAGCTAGAAAATCCTAAGCTAATTGAAGACTGCATCAATATATATATATAATTAATATTAATATATTTGTAGGGGTTTGTGAATTCACTGGGACAATTATTAATTGTAGCAGTAAATCACAAAATGATTCTTCGATGGCTATTAGAAAATTGACCTTGTGGAACAACTCAGCAACGCACACACACGGATACTAATACACGAGAATACATAAAATGTGCAGATGAACATAACAGATCTTATAGTGAGGGTTAGTAGAATTCAAAAGGTATATATTCAATCACAAATAGTTACAAATACCAAGAGACACATACATTCAGTATACCGTTCATTTATACCATTTTGTTAATTAGCTTTGAACTTCTACACTAGATACTCAAAAGCAAGTACATCACTCATAGGAATTAAATTGACATCACCTGGGATTGAGATACTCATCCAGTTTATGTGGATTCAGATCTCCCACGGATACAAAGGAACATTCATGGTAGGTTACTGGTGGTTCACAAGGCTTGCTGCTGGGCTAACCTCGGGTCGATACTTTGGTTATGCACGGCCGACCTCCGGTCTAGACTCTTAGAACAAAGTAAAGTCCTGGCACTCAGACACACTGGCCATCACGTGATTGTCCGAGCTGAGTCTGAGAACGTCTTGTAGGGGTGCCTTCTGGGCTCTGTGCAGCCTCTTTTATCTGGAGGAACTACAGACATTCATTGGTAGAAAGTTTCGCGGGCATTTGAGACCCACGTGGGGTTACCCCGCTCTACCAGTTCCTGATTGGCTGATCAAGGTGGAGGATGAGTAATAGTGCTCTCTGACCTTAGGGTTGTAAACACTTTGGGATGAGACTCTCCCTTGGAATCTCTCAGATAGAAAGGCACCAGAGATGACCATTCATTAGGGTGGCTGGAGAATCTCAGCCCTGGGAGTTGTTCCTTATCAGGAAACTCTATCAGAGTGAAAAACACCTTAGATCTGAACCACATGGAATGGCCTCTCTGTGTCCAGCACCCCAGAGATGAGGAAGAGAGACTGCCAGGGGGACAGCAAACGTAATTCCTGTGTTAATAATAAGCATGGCCGCTACATATTTAATATATTAATATTAATATATTTAATATATTAAAGTCACCAAGAATAAGGACCATCTTAAATTTGAGACCTAACAATGAAACTAAATCAACAAACTCACCTAAAAAGGCTTCATTAGGTTTGTTGGTCTATACACTGTAGAAATGATAGTAGAGTGGGGAACAGAGACATTTAAAACAATACATTCAAAAGAAGAGAGCAGAGGTACAATAACAGACAGGACCGTAAAGGAGATTATAAATAACAATAATGCACCACATCTGTCTGGGAGAAAAGGGAGGTTGAATAGACTCTACCAGGCAGGGACTAATTTGTTAAACAGGAGGCTATTGTTTTGTTTGTGCCAGGTTTCGGTTAAGCACAGAAAGTAAGGTTTTTTTTGTGATAAAGTCACTTTAGAGAAAAGCTTTATTATTCACAGAGCATGTTTTTAATAATGCTGATCAGTCCACTCCCTGGGAGCCAGGGGGCAGTGGAGTGGGTGCCAGGCATGATAGAGAGAGTAAATGTTTTAGGTCGGCACTGATGTGGAATGGTCTAGCAGTCTTGCACCAAGAAGCAGGGATAGTGACACTGAGTGGATGAAGGAACGAAACAGCATCCTGAGCTGCGGTGATTGTAACATATTGGTTGAAGGATCCCAATATCACAGCAATACTCATTGTGATGTTTTCAAGGAAATAAAGAATATAATAAGGAATAAGGAATAATAAAGAAAGGTGGTAGGAGCAATAATCTAGACAATAATAAGGTTATCATTATTCATTAATCCTATGTGCAGCCATCAAAATAAAACAGAGTCCATCTTACTTTTATCTCTGGTCCACCTATGTGAATTAGTGTTTTTTTAATCCATTTTATTGTTAGTAATAGAAAACAAAGAGGTGAATGATGAAATAAGTAATTAATTTACTAAAGTAGATCCCAAAATCAGGAAGGACAAGTAATTCAAAGAACTGTTTTTATGTTTTCTGCTTTCTTCTGGAAGAGTACATTTGATTTTCACTTGAATATGGCATTCTCACAGCAAAGTACCTCTTCTCACTAGGAGTATGCAGCAGGCTACCCAGCCATGTTGTTGATGAGAAAGATTGGTTGGGATCATTGGATAAATTAGATGGTGTATACCAAACAGGTTAGTTGGGCCAAACGTTGTCCTCTCATTTAATACCTTTCTCATTTTCCCTCTTTTATCCCTCCAGCAGCCATATTACCCTGCTACTCAATGCCGGCAACCCACTGAAGCTAAGTAAGTGTGAGCCTGGTCAGTACCCGGATGGGAGGCCTCCTCCAAAAAACCAAGGTTGCTGCTGGAAGAGGTTTTAGAAGGGCTGGTAGGGGTCACTCACCCTACAGTCTATGTGGGTCCTAATGCCCCAGCATAGTGATGGGGATACTAAACTGTAAAAAGGTGCCATCCTTCGGATGAAATGTAAAACAGTGCAGTGCCTCTGTTGCGAAGGATCTGCGTCTGTGGCTGGAAGGTTGCTGGCTCGTATCCTGCGGCCGGCAGAGGAATCCTATTCCGTTGGACCCCTGAGTAAAGCCATTAACCCCAACTGCTCCAGGGACGCTGTATAAATGGCTGAACCTGCGCTCTGACCCCAATCTTCTCTCCCTGTCTGTGTGTTTCATGGAGAGCAAGTTGGGATATGCAAAAAGAAAAATTCCTAATACAAGAAATTGTATTTGGCCAATAAAGTGATCTTATCTTATCTTAAAATCTTGGCCCTGACTCTCTGTGATCATTAAAAATCCTAGGGCATATCTGGAAAAAAGTAACGGTGTTACCCTGGTGTCCTAGCCTAAATTTCCATTGGCCTTTACCAGTCATAGCCTCCTAATAATTCTATTCTGTGAAATGGTTTCAATCTGTTCTACTCCCCATTGATAGCTGATGTATAGTGAGCGTTGTGGTCCCCCCAAAAGTCCCCCCAAAGCTAAGCATGTAATCAGGTACAACCTTCTCCATGCCCTTAATTTACAAGGTGTAACATTCAGATCCAGCCATTCAGAATGCAGAAAGGATGCTAAGGTAGTTTGCAGTCCAGCGGCTGCATGAGACTGCGGGAAACTGCATCCCGTCCTTCGGATGAGACGTAAAACCGAGGTCCTGACTCTCTGTGGTCATTAAAAATCCCAGGGCGTTTCCTGAAAAGAGTAGGGGTGTAACCCCGGCATCCTGGCCAAATTTACCACATCAGCTATCAGTGGAGAGAAGAGCAGAGTAATGTAGCCAATTTATAGATGGGATCATTAGGAGGCCATGATTGGTAAGGGCCAATGGGAAATTTGGCCAGGACGCCAGGGTTATACACCTACTCTTCCTGAGAAACACCCTGGGATTTTTAATAAACCTTTATTTTTAATAATGTACACACAGTAGATGGTAGTATGGTAATATGGTTATAACCACAGAGAGTCAGGACCTTGGTTTTACGTCTCATCCAAAGGACGGCACCTGTTTATAGTATAGTGTCCCCATCACTGCCCCACATTATGACCAACATGGACTGCAGGGTGAGTGCCCCCTGCTGGCCCTACTAACACCTCTTCCAGCAGAGACCTTAGTTTTTCCCAGGAGGTCTCCCATCGAGGTACTGACCAGGCTCACACCTGCTTAGCTTCAGTGGGTTGCCAGTTGTGAGTTGCAGAGTGATATGGCTGCTGGCCATGTATTAGAGTACTGTAGTGTAATACATACAGTATCTAATGTATACACAGTAGATGGTAGTGATAGCTAAATATGAAAACGTACAGAACAGTATTCCACACTCTTCATAAATATTTTATGCATCAAAGTCTTAAACATGGTGACTTATAGTTAATTATGGTTTTAATGTGCTTGTTCGGGCATTATATACAGTTTATATACTGCACTTCATACAAAGTTATTTTATAATGTTTTATCCTTTTCTAATAATGCCTAGTAAGAACAACACATGCTGTTATTCTAAAAAAAAAGTTGTACTGATTTAATACCACTTGATAGTAAAATTAGTATGGAATCATGTAACTGTGCAGCTAACATAGCACAAGTGGTTGTTTTAGGAAAAATTTTGACATTTGACAAAAACTTAAATTTTCCTTATAGTGGCAAAGGACAATGGAACACTCATGGACTGTAATCTAGCACACATAGGTTTAAAGCCCGATCAGAGCATTACTTTCGGTTTGTTTCTTACATAGTCGAATATATAAAAATAGCCCACTATTACAGCTTGTTGTTAACATGATGTGACTCTTTCACTGGTTTACATCCACATTAATATCTATATTTTGTCTTAATACAAATTTCAGCAATGAGTGATTTAACTTTAAATTTGGATTAAGAAACATATTTCACATATACTGTATTGTAGTGGGTTTGAATTCATACAGTATCAAACTGTACACTATACAGTATATTTATACAGTGTATGATCACACGGCCGTTCATCGCCGTGTGCGATACAGTTTCGGTGTATCTGTGGATCTGACTTCAGGGGATTCACGTGTAGAACAGCTGGAGGCAAGACCTGGCGGGGTCAGGGCAGGGAGGGTTATTTGTATTATATTATGAATGAGTCCCTGAGGCATATCGTCTACGTTTCGGAATTATAAAAAAATAAACCTTTGTTGATTTTGCATGAGAGACAAAAGTTACAGGATGTGGGCCATTGAGGCAGTAACAGGCTGGGATTGATAGGGTTATGTTGATTTCTAGGATGGTGTCAATGTTGCCTCTCACTCAAGGGTGGCAACTTCGGTTGTTCTAATGAATACAGTCTAGCAGGAACAATCAGTAACAATGGTCACACCCATGTCACTCAGGAAACGATTAGATACTGATGCTTTGAGGTGTGAGGAGTCGGTGAGCCAGTTTTAGCCAGACCAAGGGAGGAAGCAGGAGACCTGGAGAGAGGGCACACCCATTTCTGAGAGGGACAGTGGAAAACCCCCTGAGGGAGACTGGCTAAGGGGAGGAATTAAAACATCTGAGCTGACAGAGTGTGCTCCTGATTCCCACAAGACCCTGGAGAGGACACAGGCAGAACTAGGGAAGCTGCAGAGTGTGAGACCATGGAGGCAAGGACCTATTGATCCAGGAATTGACAACTATGGGAGACACTGGCATTGGAATGGAGGTACTGTTCAGAGACTTTAAATACCTGAAGGCAAGGAACAAAGAAACTGGCCCAGCTAGCTGATACAAACTGAGGGTAATGTAATACAGCCCGCAGAGGATTTCTAGTGTAACCTGAACGGAGACTGGGGAAATTGGACTGGTTGGTACTCCTCTCCTTAAAGTGGGCCATCAGAGACTTTACAGGTACTAAGAAGAATTTTTCGAGTGGCCTCTCTTCAGTACCTTACAGAAAAGATTGCTGTCCCTCTGGATTCATTATGACCCTTGGAAGGAACTTTTGTTGCTGCGAATGCTGTTTTCGTTGTGTCTTTGGGTGATAGCGAATGTAAATGTAGTTAGAAAATAAAAAGGCCACTTATACAATACAAATGCTTGTCGCTGGTCTGTGTGTGCATTGGTGATTCTGGGAGATAAACAGAACCTGTGGTAATGTAGAGGGGCCCTAGCACCCCATTTGTTTATTAGGTGGTGTAGTCATATATGAGACAGGAAATATTTTTTCTTTGAGGGGTCACCTCACTGTGACAGTACCTTTTGAGAAGTCGTGTACTGCTGGCAAAATACTTGATTTTGAAAAACAAAGCTAATTTTGCTGGAAAAATTTTAAATCTGTCTGTACTGTAGCTTTATTTAATTGAGCTGAAGGTCGCCTTGCGCTTACAAGTGGCTTTCTTAAGCAGAGTTTGTTTTAACACACCACACCCTTTTGAATGAGTTTTTATTACCTTTATCACCTTTGTCCGGGGGATGAGGGTTGGGCAGAGTGATGGAGAGTGAAATACATTACCAACAGCACTACCAGCTGTGCTGGCTGGCATGAAACATTCCCTCTCAAGTTCTTTCAGAACATCTTGAAGATGGTCCGGAGGTTCATTCATGTTATTACATTATTATTCATATTAATATTATTATCTGATATGTACAATTATCAGAAATGTGAATATAGTTTGTATAGTATTTTATTGTGAGAGAATTGCAATTATATTAATCATTGTATTAACAGTTACAGCAGATATTTCACACCTGAAAACACAGGGTTTTTTAATATGCTAGGAGTGTGAAAATTTAGTGAGCACTGGGGTGCACAGTGAGATTACTGAGATGGATAATTTTAGTAAATATGTTCACAAATGTCTACATTTTCAGTTTCACAAGGCAAGATAAAATTGTATCCAGCTGTAAATTAGCCCCCGTTGCCCCCTTGAAGTTTTTGGGAAAGGCAGTTAGTGGGCAGCGTCCCTTGCAGTGTAGTGCCTATAGAGTGTTAGTTAAATATACAGATGGAGCCATTCAAAATGCACGGTACAAACCCGTACCGCGGGAAACTACCCACGACCCACAGCAGTCTACCGCGGTAAGTGATTGGCTGGCCAAAATGACCGACAGGGGCACTCGTGGTGCATTGGTCGGTAGTGAAAAGATTTAATCATTTAATCTCTTTACTGTGCACGTTTTAATCCGCTTAGTATTGAATATTTAAATGGAATTTTACCACTAAAGGGAAATTTTAGTAGCTGAGCATAAAAAGAAGAGGAGCATAACACATCTGAAGGTCTTAAACGATATTAATTTAGGAACATAAACATATTACTGTATGTAAACTGTACTGTATATGGCTGGTCTTGGTAGTTTAAAGACAAAATACACACCAGTCTTCCATTTCTCCCTAAACATTTTCAGCATCAAGGTTTTATGAAACGGTCCCCAAATATGCGATTGCTGTATAGAATGAATTTTAATTAAAAAAAAATATTTAACACGAAAATTAAGCTGTTTACGTTCCTCCGCCTGAGAATATCTAATAGTTGCTACGCAATGCAGAAACACAGCCACAGGTAACTAGCAAAGAGAGGTTATTAGCTAGCCAATATGATGAAGGAATAAATGATTTTTTAAAATTTCTTTTGCACATTTATTTGAACATTTCCATCGATTGTACAAGCACTTGGAAACTGTCCAATCCCTAGTTCGTCTGAATTTCTTTCATGCTCCGGGCATTCTCCCGATCTGGCACCGGTCTGTGTCTTCAAGGATATAATGCCGGCGATTTGTGTTAAAATTTGGTTTCCAATAACGCAGCAGCAAACTCTTGTTTTTATGTCCACAATAACAGACAATCTCCCTTGCTTTTAACCGAGCGTTTCATTACTTCCTAAAATGAAAATGTGAGAAAAGTCTGGGGTGTCCCTATACCAGAGATTACGGTAGGCTTCAGAATGGTGATTGGCTGACACCATCTGAGACCCCTCTGATTGGAGAAAAAAAAACAAACTTGCTGATCTGTTCTACATAGCAGGAAGACAACAGCATATGCTGCTTCTATTCGAAACGTGTATTTTAAAAGTTTGATTAGGAAGTAAAAACCTTACAGCGTACACAGATTTCTAAACTGATCAGGAGGAAGAAAAATCACCCGTGTTTCACGCATAAAAAGTGGTTATTAACTATTGAAACATGTTTTATTTATTTTATTTTTATTTAGATTAAGAGTTCCCGTCACCCCCATTTCCATTTGAATCGCAAACCCGTGTTTAATTAAATATTTTTATTGATTTGCAATCTGGCAATGCAACGTAAATCGTTATCTTTGTCTTCCGCATAATAATGTTCACCTCTTTGTCCAGCAAATTAATAATAAACTTTATTTTCGTCGTCTCCGCTTTAAAGGTACCCCCGTCGCAGAAGAATTTGACCTCGGAACGTTTACCCAGCGTAATATTGTATTTCATTGCACTTTGACAGATTGTCTTTAAATCAATTGCTGTCAGAATATCCCCACCTCCAAACGAACGAAACTGCAACGATTTTATTAACTGGCTGTTTCAGTAACTTAACGTATATATTTAAAGTAATAATTTAACAATATATTTAAATTGTAAAGATATGTAAAGATATGTTTATGTTGTGAATGTCTGTAGATTGTATCTTATTTTTAGTTTTTGTTTTGTTTTGTTAATTTTATAAGGGAGAGTGTCATAGGGACGACTCCTTTACCCCCCATCTTGATTAAAATACTTTTATTTTTTCACAATCTGGCAATGCCAGACAGAATTCACATTCGCTGCAGCCAAATGGCCTTGCAGATCAGAAAATCAAGGAACAAAACAATTATCGCACCTGGCTCCTCAATGGATTCGCTTTAACATGCTAATGCATTGTTGTAACACTCTGTGTCTACAGTACATTGTGAAGAAACCAGTTTCAAAGGTATTTTCAACCCCCAGCCACTGTTGTTTCATCGGTTGTTATCCTGTAAAGTGCTTTGAGGAGCCACCTTTAAAGGTGCTATATAAAATAAAGTTTATTATTGTTATTATTAATGTTGATCATATTTTTCCTCCCAGAACTTGTAAATTGTTGTTGTTATTGTTGTTGTTATCCCGTAAAGCGCTTTGAGAAGCATACTGTCCAGCTTGTCAGGTGCATTCTCTTGTAAAATAATAAGTAGAGCTTCGGGCTTATTAGTGCTCCACTTACAGCAACCCAATGTAAATACATTTTGTCTCCAAATCCACCACCACTTGTATGAATCATAGCCCTGCCAAACGATGCAAATTCCGCTGCAATGGTTGTGTGCAGGAATTATTCAGTATGGCATCTCCATGTTCAAGTAAACACTGCTCTGTGTGCAAATGCAAATACATTTAAAAAAAGTTTTTTTTAAAAAAAGACACTTTTAAAGGCGCTATATAAAATAAAGTTTATTATTATTATTAATATTAATTATATTCTTCCTCCCAGGACTTGTAAAATTGTTGTTGTTATTGTTGTTATCCTGTAAAGCACTTTGAGAAGCATACAGTCCAGCATATTGTATTTCATTGCACTTTGACAGATCGTCTTATAATCACTTGTTGTTAGAATATCCCCCAACAGGCTGGCGGGTGGTAACGGAGAAGAAATAAAGCGCAGTTTTTAACTCCACAAGTTTGAGTCTCTGTGTTCATCCTCAACGAACCCAAATTCATTACATTGGTGTCAGAAGCGGGAGGATGGACAGTGAACGGCCGATGATGTCGGACTCAGAGAAGCGCCGGTTCCCCCAGCAGCAGAGTGACCCCCTTAAGCACCTTTTGAGGGAGAACAGCAGCCACCAGGGGCAGGGACGACCCCTCAGCACCGCCAGTGGCAACAGCCATTATCAGGGCTACCCCACGGTGACCTACTCAGCGGAAGAGGGGCCCTTTCCCGGGTCGCCTCAGGCCGTGTAGCAGGAAAGAGATGCCAGACCAGCGGGGTCTAGCCCGCCACCCCTGCTCTAGCTTGTGCCTGTGAGACCGAGCCGTTATAATGGGGAGATGTTTGAGGCCCAGTTCCAGATGGCGGCCTGGGCAAACGACTGGTCTCAGGTGGAAATGGTGGGCCACCTCGCCGCCGTCCTGGAGGGGAAGACCTGCCAGGCATTGCTGGATGTACCCAGGGACCAGCGGTACAACTACGCGGCATTGGTGTCAGCCCTCTGGAGGCGTTTTGGCAGGAGAGGGGAGGCATCGGGACTGCTGTGGGCCAACGCTGGTCATCGTCGGGCATTTTCTTTTAGTATAACAGACATAAAAATTCCCTTGCTTTCAACAGAGCGTTTCATAATTTCTAACAACGAAAATGATTTAAACTGCGACACTTATCATTCAACCAGAGCTCAAAATATCACAAGGATCCTCAAGAGCACAACAAAGAGTATTTTAAAAGATACTTGTACCAGATACATGAGAATCCAAGCTTTTTTTATCTACGCTTTCTCATCTACGCTAAGATGTAGTCTTTAAAATGTATCACATCAATGGAAATGTTCAAATAAATGTGCTAAAGAAATAAAAAAAAGTAATTTATTCCTTTATCCTATTGGCTAGCTAATGTCCCATCCTTGTTAGTTAGATCAACGAAATGCTGTGGTGTTACTTTTTGTCGATGAAAAAATAAAGTCTTTTCATTTAAAATGATGGTTACAAATAATGTGGACCAGCGTAATACTTTGAGTTTACAGCTCGTCCAAGGTCATTCATTATTAATACTATTAGTAATATCTTCGGTAAAGGCTTTGATGCATAAAATATTTATGCATAATTAAAATATTTATGATAAAGGTAGGTTGTGTACTTTTGCCCAACTGAGCAATCTTGCTTTCATAAAATATACCAACTTTTTAATGACTGATGATTAACATGCTGTAATACACAGTTTAAATTTAAAAGCTCAAATACTGTACATGAGAGGTTAAGCTTTATTGGCTCCTCCTGGCGGTTTTACAAGGTGATTCCGGATACTTACCGGTATGATGTCAAATGACGCAATACACAGCATGATACTGCGTGAAACTGCGTTTTGATGCAAGACGCCCACCGCGGTGTACCGCGAAATACCCCACCCGTTTTGAATGGCTGCATCTGTAATAGTATATTAAAAATTAACAATTTAATATAATAGTGTATTACTTTTATTTTACAAGTGCGTTTTTTAAATGTCTGTAATCAAGATTTTTGCAAATACATGTTGTATTGTTATTCATTTTGCTTCTGTGTATTAGTTGGTGGACAAATGTTCGATGTGAAAATTCTTCAATGAGGAAGGTACCTTTAACGCGGAGAAGACGGCATCAAACTGTTTGAGCTCTGTGTGCTGCTAAAGCGTTTGGCATTCTAGTCATAGAGGTGGGAAGAGTGACCCCCGCCTTCCCTCTGGCTACCTGACTTGTTTCCATTTTTAGCAATTCTATGTCTGAATCACAGCAGGTGAGAGAGAGCAAGGAGAAACACAGAGAGAAAAAAGTGAATCCTGTCTTAATTTTAAATGATATTTTACCTTCATTTTTTATTTTATAAGTTTGTATTTTATTTATTTTCTGATAGTCAGATATATATTTGAACAAAGTCTTGTAAATTAATGTTTTTACAAGATGTGGAAGAAGTGCAACAATTTATCACACTGCAAATTTTAATACTAATTATCAATTACTTATAGTTTATGCTAACACCATCTTTATTTAGATGTAATATAAAACATTGAACTAAGTGTGAAATAACATTCAGAAATGCAATCGAAAATAGTCTGTTATATTTGTGTAGATTAAACTTTTCTAAAATTTCTTTTTTTTAATTAAAAATGATTAAAATGTATAATCTTTGCATGTGTAATGTCATTAGAAAGTTAAATAAGCCCCTGCTTTGTTTAAAGATGGTTTCAAATATAAAACTAATTGGTGAGAAAGCTATTTTAAATGATAATTAAAAGACTTAAATTTAAAAGAGATGATTTACATTCCAGTAATAAAATTTTAAAGGCAGAAACGCTCAGTGCTATAAGCACTGGACATTGTATGTATTGCTGAGCTCCAAGCTTTCTCTCCGTGCTATCTCTAAGCGATGTGCTGATCTGCTTCACACCTGGAGTGGAGAATGTGATTGTACAGTATCTTTATGAAATGCGTGTTGCATTTACAAAATTAAAGTTTTTAAAATGTTTAATTAAAAACTTTAAAAAAATTACAGCTTACACAAAGATTCTAAGCTGATCATGAGGAAGAAAAATCATTCATTTTTCGTGCATAAAAAGTTTTTAACTATCTAAACCAGTTTTTTATAGATTTTAAAGTCATGCAATGTCTTATTTAGGCAAGCACACATTATTGTTTATTTTTTATTTTCTTTAAAAATCAAAAGAATCAGTTGCCCATTGTGCCAAACAATATTATATTACATTTTTATGTTTTTGAGATACTTCTGAACATTTCAACTGATGTATAAAAATGTAGCATAATGCCTTCTTGCATTAAGAGCTTGCGTACACCTGGGATCCGCTTTATTCAAACAAAAGGTTTCTAAAAATGCAACCAGGTACTAGATATTGTTTAATTAAATAAAAGCTGTGAAAATGTTCACAAATCGCGATCTTTAAAATGCCTGTGGTTAGAAGGGTCTGTGTCATTTGTTGACAGAGTTACTGACATCTGAAGCATTGTCTCAAAAATAGGAGTTTTAAAAAGAAAGTGAAGGTCATGAAAACAGTAAAAAAAATGACTCTGAACAAAATAAAAGTTTGAAATTGTTATTATTAATACTATAATATTGTTAATAGTGATCTGATATGTTATTATAGTTTGGTTTCAGTGGTGTTTGTGATATCACTTTGTTATTCTCAATTATAATTGTAATATATACTATTTTGTTTTAAGTTTTTAAATTTGTCTTGAATTTCCCCATTAGGATACAGTATTTTTTAATCAAATTGAATTTAATCAGTTTAATTGTTTTTTTTACTCCCACTGTTGATTCACATTTGTTCATTCATATTTTAATTTTTTTTATTGAAAGCATTGTGATGTATGAAAATAAAATGTCAATATAACATACATAATATTTACTACTTTATTTTTTTAAAATTAGTCTTTTTTGTTGCAAGGAAAACACATGCCTTGACTGGAAATTGAGCACTGACCTCCAGGTTCAGAGGCAAGCATCTAATCCACTATTCCAAACCATCATTTAGAGACAGTGCTGAAACAGATTAAAATGTTTCCAACACAATAAATGAGTGAATTAGTCATTTTGATGCAGATCTTTACAAAGAAAGTGGATTACAGTAATACTACCAGCTATATAAACACATATGTTTAGATCCTTAAATTAATATTGTTATTAATTTCTTTAGATAAGCAATTCCATATTATATTCCCTATTTAGCGGATTCTAAAAAGTATGAGGTTTTTACTGCAATAACGTGCTCAAGTATTTATAGAAAAGGTTAAAATATTATAGGTTTTTATAAAGTATATAAACTAAAAATAGTCAAAATGAGGACATCAAAACAGTGGAATACTGTTGTGTGTTTTTTTATTTAAGCTACCACTACGAGCCATATACAGTTTGATAATATATTTATATTCCTAAATTAATATAGTTTATGACGGTCATGCTCATGTTATTTTTATGCTCAGCTACCAAAAATTCCCTTTAGTTGTAAAATTCCATATTCATATTCCATATTAAGCGGATTTAAACATGCACAGTAAAGAGATTGAATGAAGCAATAGTTTCACTAACAACTAATACACCACAAGTGCCACCTGTCGGTCATTTTGGCCAGCCAATCACGTACTGTGGTATTCTGCAGATAATTTCCCACGGTACGGGGTTTTACCACATATTTTGAATAGCTACATCTGTAAATGACCAGTGCATCAGTCGTTGATTAGGGTTATACATACTGTTATAGTTGCTATAAGTTATCATAACCTAAAAGGTCAAAGGTCGTTTGACCTTGGAACCAGATCTGTTATCCACCTTTTATTTTTCAAGTACAAAGTGAATTTCAGTGACAACATTGCACTGGCATATAATGGCGTTGTTTGGCTTAGTTGGTGAATTTGAGGAGGAAACTGGGAATACTGGAAATTGGGACATTTTTTCTCAAATGATTATATTACAGAGGAGGCTAAAAAGTGAGTTATTTTGAGTGTGTGGCACTAAGACTTATAAACTTAAGCCAGGAAATATGTCTACAATGAGTTAATCACCCTCGTTCAGAATCATCACAATCCAAAACTGTCTGTAGTCGTGCAACGTTTCAAATTTCACAGTCATTTTAGAAAACAAGGAGACTCTGTAGCAAAGTTTGTCATCAGTTGTCAGAGCACCGCGAGTTCAGAGTGACTTTGGAAGACATGCTACAGGACAAATTGGTGTGCGGGATCAGTGATGATGCAATTCAGTGCCAGTTGGTGGGAGACGTTACACTCATGTTGAAAAGAGCTCTGGAAATCACGCAAGGTATGGAGTCTGCTGCAAATAATGCAAAAGACATTCAGAAAACAATTGGAAATAGCTACAATGTGGGGGAGCCCATTTTGCAAATAATTGTAAATTCAAAGACAGTGTTTGTCTCAATTGCAATAAGAAGGCCACTTAGCTAGGAAATGGAGGGGAGCTTAAAACTAAAAATAAAAAGGCATGGAGATTTCAAGAAGCCACACATCACCTGGATGATTCTGTTTAGGTGGAGGAGTGCACCTATACAATGTTTAAAGTGAATGAGTCACAAAGTGTCCTAAGTGACGAAACATAAAAATTGTGGACTGTTGGTCAAGCTCCTGTTCTTTGTAATCCTCCCATTAACCTAAGAACATATACTGGAGAGGCACTTCCTCTGCTGGGGGCAGTGCATGTGCACACTGAATATGGCAGGCTGAAGACAGAAGGCCAGTAGTTAGTGGTCAAGGATGCAGGGCCAAGCCTGCTAAGGCGTGATTGGCTTAAAGGAATTCACTTACAATGGGGTGAAGTTAAGCATATGAGGGGAATAACAGTACCAGAGTTGGTCCAAAGATATGCAGATGTGTTCAAGAGGGACTGGAAACTTTGAAAGGCATGACGGCAAAGCTTTGGGTGGATCCTCAAGCTACATCAACAATCTTTAAGCTCAGAGCAGTGCCTTATGCCATGAAAAGCAGGGTAGAGAGAATTAGAACGGTTTCAGCAGCAAAGCCTGTCCAGTTTTCACAGTGGGCAGCTCCAATTGTTCCTGTTTTGAAAAGTGATGGGACAGTTCATATTTGAAGTGATTATAAGCTGACCATTAACCAGGTTTCCACTCTTGAGGCATACCTTATTCCGAGAGTGGAGGACTTGTTCACTACACTGGCTGGGGGCAAAACCTTTACAAATCTCAATATGAGCCACCTTATCAGCAGCTGTTGCTGGATGAGGAGTCAAAACAGTACATCACAATAAACACACACAAGGGACTGTTCAAATATAATAGGCTATTTTTTGGTGTATTCCAGCCCAGCAATTTTTCAAAAGCTATGGAAAAGCAGAGGGGCAGAGTGGTGGCTCTGTGGCTAAGGATCTGCGCTGGTGGCTGGAAGGTTTCCGGTTCAAATCCCACAGCCGGCAGAGGAATCCTACTCCGTTGGGCTCCTGAGCAAGGGCCCTTAACTCCAGTTGCTCCAGGGGTGCTGTACAATGGCAGACCCTGTGCTCTGTACCCAGGCTCTTTCCCCATCTGTGTGTCTGTTACAAAAAAAAATTGTGTGTCTCATGGAGAGCAAGCTGGGGTATGCGAAAACACAATTCCTAATGAAAGAAATTGTAAAGGGTTAATAAAGTGATGTTTTGTCTCGGATGTCGGAGGGGACGAACCGTGGAGAGGCAGGAGAGCGAGAAGACCCTATACGTAGCGGCGAGATGGGGGTTAGCCGGGCTCAGCTGTTCAGGGAATGCCGTAAAGAAACCTATGCCCTCAGGTAGCGGACGTGGGGCGACCTGGTGCTAGGCGGGTTTCAGGACATCCGAACGTCAATGCTGAGCGAAGGCAGAATGAAAGACCCGGAAATATATAGTCCCAGAGAAAGAGAAACACCGGAAGGACAGCAAAGAACCGGAAATGAGAGACAGGACAGAGAAGGAGCGCCCTCTGGCTGCAGATTATAAAAAAACTACTGCAAAGCATTTTCCATGCTGCAGTTTATCTTGATGAAATATTCATCACAAGTACAACTGAGGATGAATACCTGAACAACTTAGAAAAGGTGCTGAAGAGGATTTCAGAGGCGGGGCTGCAGTTGAAGAGAAGTAAGTGCATTTTCCAGGCACCAAGTGTTACCCTATTTGGGTAATTATTTGGGTCATCAAATCACTGCACAAGGCCTGTGTCCTGTTGTAGAGAAGGTCAGACCCATCAAAGAGGCTCCATACCCCAGGTCTGTCTCCAAACTGAAGTCTTTCCTAGGGATAGTTAATTATTATGGGAAGTTTCTACCTGACTTATCCACAGTTCTAGCCCCTCTGTACAAGTTGCTACACCACAACTTTCAGTAGCAATAGGGAGTGGCACAGGAAGCTGGTTTCAAGAAAGTGAAAGGACTGTTGCAGATAGACACACTGTTAGTTAATTTTGATCTGAACAAAGAGCTTGCACTGTCTTGTGATGCTTCTCCATACAAGGTTGGAGCAGTGCTTTCCCACTTGGTATAAGATGGATCTGAGAAACCAATTGTGAAGTGTTTTCACCAATTCTTTTTTGGTCATCCTTTCTCTGTCTTTAATGATCACAAGCCATTTATGTGATTATTCAATGAAACCTGAGGTATTCCACCCATGGCCTCTGCAAGAGTCCAGAGGTTGGCTCTCACTCTGTTTGCTTACCAGTATTGAATCGTGTACTGAGCTGGGAGGGATAGTGCGAATTTGGATGCTTTAACTTGTCTGCCACTTCCAGATATACCAGCCACAACTCCTTTTCCATCAGACACAGTGTTCTTGTTAGAGAAACTAGTTAGTTCACCAGTGAATGCAAGGCAGATAAACCTATGGACAGAGAGAGATTCAACTTTGTCTCAAGTTAAGAAGTTATTGCTACAAGGTTGGCCATCATCAGAGGAGGATGATGTGCTGAAACCATTTAGGAGGTGGAGGGATGAGCTCAAGATGGTGGCATCCTTTGGCGTTCTAGAGTTGTAGTCCCTTTTCCAGGCCATGCTGAAGTATTGGAGGTGTTTCCCACATGAAAAGCATGGCAAGATTCTATGTATGATGGTCTAACATAGATCAAGACCTGGAAAATAATGTAGCGTTTTGTTTAGATTATCAAAAGATTAAAAAAAAGTCACCACCTGATCCGTTGCGTATTTGGCAGTTTAACTAGCAGACCACTGAAGCTAAGCAGGTGTGAGCCTGGTCAGTACCTGGATGGGGACCTCCTTGGAAAAACTAAGGTTGCTGCTGGAAGTGGTGCTCACCCTGTGGTCTATGTGGGTCCTAATGCCCCAGTATAGTGATGGGGATACTATACTGTAAACAGGCACCGTTCTTCATATGAGACGTAAAACTGAAGTCTTGACTCTCTCTGGTCATTAAAAATTCCAGGGCGTTTCTCGAAAAGAGTACGGGTGTAACCCCGGTGTCATGGCCAAATTTCCCATTGGCACTTATCAATTCCCATCTATGAATTGGCTTAATTACTCTGCTCTCCTCCCCACTAATAGCTGATGTGTGGTGAGCGCTCTGGCACACTATGGCTGCCATCGCATCATCCAGGTGGATGCTGCACATTGGTGGTGGTGAAGGGGAGTCCCCATTACCTGTAAAGCACTTTGAGTGGAGTGTCCAGAAAAGCACTATATAAGTGTAAGCAATTATTATTAATATTATTTGGGAGTGGCAAGACAAACAATGGTCGAGGTTGCATTTGGAATTTGCTGGTCCATTAATGGGGTGCATGTTTCTTGTTCTTATGGATGCGCACTCCAAGTGGCTTGAGGCACACATCATGCACAACATTACTGCTCCAGTTAGAGTAGAGACGTTACATCACATTTTTGCTACCCATGGTTTGCCAGACACCATTGTAACAGATAATGGTCCAGCATTCACCGGAGAAGTGTTCAGAGAATTTGTCACTCAAAATAGCACACGGACCGCCCCTTTCCACTCTGCCTCAAATGGGTTAGCAGAACAGGCAGTACAGACATTGAAGGAAGGACTGAGAATAATGACAGGAGGAAGCCTGGAAACTAAGCTTTCCTGTTTCCTATTCCAGTACCAATACACCAGGCCAAAAAACGACGGGCCAAACACCTGCTGAAATGTTGATGGGGAGGAAACCTAAATCACATCTAGACTTACTTCAGCCAGACATCAGGACAAAGTAGTAATTTGTCAAGAAAAGCAAAAAGCTAGGCATGATCGGCATGCTAAAGAGTGGTGCTTAAATCCAGATGATGCTGTTTTTGTTTAGGATTTTGCAGTGGTCCTCACTGGAGACCAGGGGTCGTTCTTAAAAAGCAGGGTCCACTCACATTTGTAGTATGATTGATGAGTGGGAAATTGTTATGCCTACATCAAGATCGCATCCGTTTGCTTCATGTTCCAGTAAAAAAAGGCTATTCCAGATCAAGCAGCAGTGTCAGACCAAAGTTAAACTAAGGAACTGGACGGAACAGCAGATCAGGTATCGGAACCAACTTCTCCAGAACTGGGATCAGATTCTGCCATCGGTCTGAGCGATCCAACTCAGGGTGTTCAGCCTGCTCCTACATCTCCTGTTCCTGTCACATCAAGGCCATAAAGAAGGTCTATTCACTACAGGAAAGCCCCTGAGAGACTGAACTTAAATGAAGTTAACGAAAAAGAATAGGTTGAGTTCTGTATAAGTAATCGAAAAGTAAAGCCTTAATGGGACATTATTATTATTATTTCAGAAAAATAACTGATTAAGGGGAGAGAAGTGTTATAATTGCTATAGGTTATCGTAACCTAAAGGTCAAAGTTCATTTGACCTCGGAACCAGATCTGTTGGTTGTGTGCCTTTTCTTATTAGAGAAGTGAATGTAAGCAAGTAGACTGCACTGCCATTTGAGACGTTGTTCCTAACTGTTCTTAAATTACAGTAAAGAGTGTTGAAGTTAATCAAAGTGTGCTTATTAAAAATGACCATACATACGAAGAAAAAACATCTGAAGGACAGTGATCAGTAAAAACAACCGATGAAAAAGAGTTGAGCCTCAATTCACCTCAACATGGTCTTTCTGCTCCTTCAGATAAGTTACAATACAGTCAGTCAGACAGTTTTTACAAGTTTCTTCAAGCAATATAATAATCTTATATTATTTACAACTAATCATTTGGCTTCACGTTTTCTTGCTTAGTACCCACGTCCTTGCAGTGGGGGAAGGGAAACCGGGTATAGGTTACTCTCTTAATTAAACGAGAATTGAAGAGTGTCCTCCATGTTGAATTGGGTTTTACAATTATGCATCCACCAATCCATCCATTTTCTAACCGCTTTAAACATAGAGACAACTGACATAAAGGAACTTTTAAAACAACTCAGGAAAAAAATTGTAGAAATGCATATGGCAGGAAAAGACTATACAAATTCAAGGTCACTGAAGCCAAAGTGAGTACAGTTGATCACTAATAAGTGTACGGTTTATTGTTCCACGTCTAGATCAGACTGTCCATCCCATCTGAACAACTAGACGAGGAGGAAACTGGTTAAAGATGACCCTTTGAGGCCAACAATGACTTTGAAATCTCATAGTTCAGTAGCTGAGATGGGATAAAATGTCCATGAGCAACAATATGTCAATCACTCTGCAAAGTTGGCCTGTAAGAAGGAAGGTATTACTGTAAAAAAAACACAAATCCCACATAGTTAGCAACAAAGCATTTAAGTGATTTTGCAGACATATAGGAAAAAGGTTTTGTGGTCAGACAAAACAAAACAGATTTTTTTTGTTTAAATGCAAAGCATTACATCTGTTATTTATCTAATACAGTAAACAATTTCTGACTTTGAATCAAATAGAAAATATGTGGCAGGACTTCAAAATTGATGTCTATATACGATCCCTAGCTTGAAACTTGAAAGTGTTTGCAAAGAAGAATATGTGAAAATTGTGTCATTTCACAGTGCAAATTGATGGTAACATATTTTTATGTCACAGAGTGAAAAGAATGAGTGTTTGGGCACCAGGTGTTAAATGCTGTATCGATGTTAAGTTGCATTGATGAGCCACTGGAGCCCAAGTGTTGATGTGGTTTTGCATCTTTACCCTTGATGTTTCCTGCCCTGATCAAAGGCCTTCTGAACATAAGTACTGGGCAATTATCCGACCATTAAGAGGTAACTTGTAAGGTGCAAACAGGTTTGTCTGGAATTGTGATTGAGAGGGGGCCTAAGAACAGAATGAGATGGAACAATACATCATTACACCCAGGTATCTGTAAAAAAGTCATTGTTAAGATGGCTTAGAAAACCTCAGTCAAGACAGAACTGAAACCCTTTGGAAAATGGAAGGGCCGTGGGACACATCATAGCCCTGGACCCAGGAGAGGATGTTGACACCAGGGACTGTACATGGAGCATCTGAGGGAGACTGCAGTATCATCTTCCCCCCACCTACCTGACATTGGACTCAAATAAATCAAGATGTGAGCATAAGGGAACCATGTTGTTCAGGACATCCAGGACCAGAGAAGATGTCTAAGAACCATCAAATGAATCACACAGAGGACAGTACTGCTTGAATGGATTCTTTAGGAACATTTGTTTGGTAACTGGGGTCTAACGGGGTGCTTGTGGCCATTTTGGAAGGTGTGTCTTTTACAGTTTTGCTTTTTCATAATGTGCTCTGTGTATTGAGTGGACTAGTGTCTGTTGCTGGGCTGTGCATGCACTAGTGATTTTGGAAGATAAATTGAACTTGTGGCAAGGAGAAGGATTCTAGCAATTGCTAGATGGCATAGCTGTACACAAAGTACAAATAATTATTGTTTAAGTGGTCAACTATCTGTGGCATTTGCACCAAGTTATGACTAAGGAAACTGTCTTGAACATATTTTAGTTTAGGATTTTTTTCTTAGTTAATTCACCTTGCCTATAAAAGTGTTCAGTTTGAGCATTAAAGGATTGAACATTTATATGCATCATTTGTATTTTAAAAATGGGACATAAATGGAAGGGAATGGACACTTTAGCAAAGTACTTTTTTATACAAATATATCCATACAAATACAGGTCTCTGTAGTCTATGAAAATCTGTAGTTTGTAGTTTCTTTTTCATTGATGGGTCTCTAAGTACAAGTCAAGATGATACAGGGCTGAAATGAAACATAATCACACCAGGACAAACCATGGTGATAACCATTGTGGTGCATCTCTTAATTTTATTAAAAAATAACAAAATTCTATCCTTTACCTCACCCATGCAATTTTTCACCTTGCTGCTTTGGGCATGCGGACCAAAACTCTTTTCCTTCTGTCACAGGTTCTTCTTTTCCTATTTAATCAGCTCTTTATTCCACAACTCCCATTTTGTCTATCAACACACTGCCTAGTCCTGGCAGAATTGTTCACTTTCTCCAGAGTTGAGTCCTTGCCGTCACAGAGGTAGACAGGATGCATTACATTTTCACTTCAGTATATATTTAAGCAGAAAACAAGCCTATTCAACAGACAAAGGTTATGCCAATGTATACTCTTTGCTTCTAGGAAGCATCAGAGCATTAAAATTTACTGTATGGTGTCCCTATACTTTGACTGTCAGTAAAAGTGTCTGGGTTGTCATTCTGTGCATGTACAGATGCAGCCATTCAAAATGTACGGTACAAACCCGTACCGCATGCAACTACCCACAAGCCACCGCAGTCTACCGCGGTAAGTGATTGGCTGGCCAAAATGATCAACAGGGGCACTCGTGGTGCATTGGTCGGTAGTGAAAAGATTTAATCATTTCATCTCTTTACTGTGCACATTTTAATCCGCTTAGTATAGAATATTTATATGAAATTTTACCACTAAAGGGAAATTTTAGTAGCTGAGCATAAAAAGAAGAGGAGCATAACGCATCTGAAGGTCATAAACGATATTAATTTAGGAACATAAACATATTACTGTATGTAAACTGTACTGCCTTGGTAGTTTAAAGAAAAAATACACAACAGTCTTCCATTTCTCCCTAAACATTTTAAGCATCAAGGTTTTATGAAACGGTCCCCAAATATGCGATTGCTGTATAGAATAAATTTTATTTTAAAAAAATTATTTAACATGAAAATTAAGCTGTTTACGTTCCTCCGCCTGAGAATATAGTCACTCGTTGCTACGCAACGCAGAAACACAGCCACAGGTAACTAGCAAAGAGAGGACATTAGCTAGCCAATATGATAAAGGAATAAATGATTTTTTTATTTCTTTTGCACATTTATTTGAACATTTCCATCGATTGTACAAGCACTTGGAAACTGTCCAATCCCTAGTTCGTCTGCATTTTCTTTTACACTCCCACTGGCGCCAGTCTGTGTCTTCTAGGATATAATGCCGGCGATTTGTGTTAAAATTGGGTTTCCAATAACGCCCCAGCAAACTCTTGTTTTTATGTCCACTATAACGGACTATCTCCCTTGCTTTTAACCGAGCGTTTCATAATTTCCTAAAATGAAAATGCGACAGAATTCTAGGGTGTCCCTATACCAGAGATTACGGTACGGCTTCAGAATGGTGATTGGCTGACACCATCTGACACCCCTCTGATTGGGGAAAAAAGACCTGCTGATCTGTTCTACATAGCAGGAAGACAACAGCATATGCTGCTTCTATTCGAAATGCGTATTTTAAAAGTTTAATTAGGAAGTAAAAACCTTACAGCGTACACAGATTTCTAAACTGATCAGGAGGAAGAAAAATCACCCGTGTTTCGCGCATAAAAAGTGGTTATTAACTATCGAAACCTGTTTTTATTTCACCTGGCAATCTACCTGAATGTCGAACTACAGTATCTGAGAAGAGCCACAATTGAACTAGTGTTGATAATAAGAGAGAGAGAGTACCCGTTACCCTCATTTTGATTTAAATCGCAAACACGTGTTTAATTAAATGTATTTTTTTTATTCACAATCAGACAAATGCAACAGAAATTGTTATCTTTGTCTTCTAAGTATCTTAATAAACTTTCAGCATATCTTTCTCCCCTTTTAGATTTATTTTTCTTGGGATTTTGGGATCAAATGTGGAAAGATTAGATTGAAAAGTGTAATCTATACTAAAAAGCTGTATTTATTTAATACCACTCGATACTTATATTAATGAAGTTTAGTTGATACTGTTTAAACTTTTAATTATTTTAAAGTGTATTACAGCATTGTACACATGCTTAAAAGAGAAGAGAGAAAATGCAAGCCTTCTTCAGGTGTGAGGGTCTTCTGCTCAGAAAGAAAAGCTAAAATGTAATGTAGGCTCTGAATGGGTTCAATTATGATTTGGGCTTGATTGAGGTCGCTGCCTTTCATCTAAAATCCTACTTGAATCCTTCTAAACTAAAAATTAGACACAAGAAGAGAAGAGGCTCTGATGAAATTTCTCTTTTTTTCATTTCTCTTTTTTTCTTGGAAAAATATCTTACCCGCTGCAATCTGGGCACAGAAGGATTAAAAAAAGTCAGACAGGCAGGGGGGAGAGTGAGTTCTAAATAAAGAGGTTTCCAGGTAACAGTGAAACGGGCAGACAGTCTGGGGAGATTGCCTGTTTTCCATGTCAATAGTTCCCTGGTTCCGCATACCTTGGTGTTACTCTCTCTCTTTTCTCTCTCGCTCTCTCTCTCTTGGGCTGGCGGGCTTGTCTTGTGTCTCTCACTCATCTGGGCACAGGAGTGCTGTTGGAAGGTGTTGACGGAAACACCTGATCATTCTTATGTCCATATCTTTGCAAGGGAATCAGTACGAATTGTAATACTAATTAAATGACAGCAGGAACATTCCTATTCTTAGCTCAGCAGCTTATTACAATATATGGTGTTCAAACCGTTTTTTTTTACACAGTGACACAGTGTCGCGTTGTGAATCTGTTTTTCCGTGTTTACAAAGAAAGTGGAATACAGTGATACTACCTGCTATATAGATACATATGTTTAGATATTTAGACCCTTAAATTAATATCATTATTAATAACAATGATAATAATGATAATCGGCCAGTGAAAGCTCTGTTGCCCTTCACATGAATGCCTGAAACATTTTACAGAACCCAGGATTTTACACTATATTCCCCATTATAAAACGGATAATTCCGGTCCTGAAGTCTGATTGCCCGACATTCGAGGAAGTCCTATATTTTCTAATATAGGCACATCCCAGAATTTTGACTTCACTGTATGATGAAGAAATTTTAAAGACTACTTCTTAGCGTAGATAAAAAAGCTTGGATTACCATGTACAGTATCTTATACACATATCTTTTTCTGTTGTCTTTGTCGATCTCTTGAGGATCCTTGTGATATTTTGAGCTCTGGTTGAATGATAAATGTCGCAGTTTAAATCATTTTCGTTGTTAGAAATAATGAAACGCTCTGTTGAAAGCAAGGGAGTTTTTATGTCTGTTATACTAAAAGAAAGTGCCCGACGAACTAGGGATTGGACAGTTTTTCAGTGCTTGTACAATCGATGGAAATGTTCAAATAAATGTACTAAAGAAATAAACCAAAAAAAGTAATTTATTCCTTTATCCTATTGGCTAGCTAATGTCCCGTCCTTGTTAGTTAGATCAACGAAATGCTGTGGTGCTACTTTTTGTCGATGAAAAAATAAAGTCTTTTCATTTAAAATGACGGTTACAAATAATATGGACCAGCATAATACTTTGAGTTTACAGCTTGTCCAAGGTCATTCATATTAACACTATTAGTAATATCTTCGGTAAAGGCTTTGATGCATAAATATTTCTGATAAAGGTAGGTTGTGTACTTTTGTCCAACTGAGCAATCTTGCTTTTTAAAAATATACCAACTTTTTATTGACTGATGATTAACATGCTGTAATACACAGTTTAAATTTAAAAGCTCAAATGCTGTACATGAGAGGTTAAGCTTTATTGGCTCCTTCTGGCGGTTTTACAAGGTGATTCCAGATACTTTCCGATGTGACGTCAAATGACACGTTACACAGCATCATACCGCGTTAGGATGCAACACGCCTACCGCATGGTACCGTGGTGTGCTTGTTTTGAATGGCTGCATTTGTAATTTAACAAATATGATTCCAATTTAAAAGTAAGAAAACTATTGCTGTAATGTTCTGAAGTGTTTTATTTAAAAGGACCTGCTACATTGTTACTAACTTAACATTTGCTGTGGCAATACAGTAAAAACATAGTTTTGTTATAGCATTTATTGTGTATTTAATTGATTACTATAGTTGTGTTAAGGGAGGTTGAATTAAAAGTAATAAAAATGGAAAACATTTAATTTGTTATAGTAATAGTTCTGCTCATTCTATTGTAATTTAAAACCCAGACTGGAGTCTTATAATTAAAACTGTTGTTAGCAATCAAAAACCCATGCTGAGAGTTTCTGATCATTCTGTTATGCTTTGTAATAATAAAATTTGATGATAATTATTTCAAATTAACTGCCTTATTTGTGAAGACTAAGGTACATATTATTACAGTTTAATTTTGTGGCTGAAATGTACAGCAAAAATTAACTGGAAGTAATGTGCTATTGTAGTGATGCCAACAATGCTTTAACAGTGCTAGCAGCCATATCACCCTGGAGATCACAACTGGCAACCCACTGAAGCTAAGCACATGTGAGCCTGGTAAGTACCTGGATAGTAGACCTCCTGGGAAAAACTAAAGGTTGCTGCTGGAAGTAGTGTCAGTGGGGCCAGCATGTGCTTACCCTGCGGTCCATGTGGGTCCTAATGTCCCAGTATAGCGATGGAGACACTATACTGTAAACAGGCGCCGTCCTTTGGATGAGACGTAAAACCAAGGTCCTGACTCTCCCAGGGTGTTTTTTTAAAAGACTAGGGGTGTAACCCCAGTGTCCTGGCCAAATTTTCCATTGGCCATGATCAGCTACATGATTGGCCTTTACCAATCATGGCCTCCTAATAATCCCTTTCTAGGAACTAGTTTCGTCACTCTGTTCTCCTCCCCACTAATAGCTGACGTGTGGTGAGCATTCTGGCACACTATGGCTGATGTCACATCATCCAGCTGTGTGCTGCACATTGGTGGTGGTGGAGAAAGTCCCCATTACCTGTAAAGTGGAGTGTCCAGAAAAGTGCCACATACGTGAGTAGTATAAAGCTACACCTTTCGTCAAACTTTTGACAGGTGCCACGCCCCCCATTTTCAGCCAATGGGAATCCGCGGTGGGTGGATGTCTCGCCCCCTTGTCATCCAATGGTGTGTTGTTATGGGTGCATGTCCCCCGCAGGAGCCAATGGTGTGTCATTAAGGGGCGGATGTCCCGCCTTCCCCCTGCCGGTCGGGCCTGAGCCTCAGGGTCCAAAAGCCCCAGCCACCGCACCCCTAGATTTATAAATAAGAGTGAAAGCATGTGTTAGGGTTGGAAGGCAACCATGTCTTCCACGGGGTTGTGCGCTCTCTATTATAACCCTAGGGAATCGGGGAGTTACGGCGGCGTGGGGAGTCTGGTGAGGGCCGCGAGTTCCCGTGGTGTGAGCGGCACCAGCCGCGGCCGGGTTGCCGAGTGGTTGACCCTGACAGCAAGTCTCAAAAAACATCAAGGGCTTGTAAGCACACACACACACACACACACACACACACACACACACACACACACACACACACACACTGATTGCGTAAAGTCTCACGGAAAGAACTCGCAGGACAAATAGTGAAATGTGAACCACTTTATTTCATCAATAGGTTTTCAAACACTGAAACATCACAGTACACTTTTCACAAACGTTACAGACTCCTGGTTGCAAGCATGTGAAATGTGAACCACTTTATTTCACAATTTCAAACACAGAAACATCGTTACCGGCTCTTGTTTGCAATCAACAATTATATGGTGGTGTGGAAAATTAGTTCAGTACACATAACCACCACCCCAACATTGCTTAGGAACTTTGAGGCATCTGAAAAAGCATTCATAATGCCCTTCCGCTCCCCATGTCTGAAACCATGCGAAACGCATTGGGCGATTCGATCTAGCAGAGCAAAAAAATTTGCCTGAGTAATCAGTGGGATGGTGTTACCACAGGTTCTGTGCAAAACACGTTGTATTTTGGAATAGACACTGCAGAAGCCTCCAGACTTCCGAAGAATACATTCGAAATTCTTCATTTTTCGGACAATGGCACACCCGGGTCTGTAAAACAGAGTGAAAGCTCTATTCACACGGGGTGTATTTCACATTTTACATAGATCTTTTTTTTGCGTCTGTAAAAATAAGAATAATGTTTCTTTTGCAATACATAAAAAAAACGTGTACTAATTTTTCATCCAGCTGTTCAAGTATGGTGTGTACATGCACGTATGGCGAGCGGTCATCAATTATGTTTTTAGCAAGTGTTTTATGCCCCGCTTAGTGTCATTTGTAATGGTGTACGAACCCAGACACCTGGCGATGTACAGAACAGCCGATAAAATTCGAGCTAAACTGAGAGACTTATAAATTTCTAAAGCGGCAAACGTCACATCTTCAAACCCATCTGTGTAGCCGACAACCAGGCATGTGTGACCCTGCTGATCAGGATGGTCAATCAAACAGGCTGGGCATTCATCAACCAGAACCCCCTTTAAACAGTGTTTGAAGATGCAATAAACTACTGCTTCCACAATCTGAGCTATAACATTGGGTTCATTAGGGACATCGTTAGCTAAACCTGGTTGAGCATCATCATTATTAACATTTGGCCAAACACACAAGCATAGTGTAGTGTGCTCTCTGAAGGCACCAGTTCTGTAGGGCTTGGGCATTTACTGGGACAATTATTAATTGTAGCAGTAAATCACAAAATTGATTCTTTCGATGGCTTTAGAATCCAACCATGCGATATAACTCAAACAACGCACACACACAGGTACTAATACACGAGGATACATTTATTAATACATAGAATATGCATGTAAACCTAACAGATCTTATCGAGAGGGTTATCAGAATACAAAAGGTATATATTCAATCAGTTATGAAGTGTTACACATATCAAGAGGACATACGTTCGGTATATCATTCATTTAGACCGTTTCGTAAATGAACTTGGTTACAACTTCTACATTAGATACTCAAAACAAGAACATAACTCTTAGGAATTAAATTGATATCAACTGATTGGGATAACAATTGAATTCTAGAGCTGTAATGCATTGAAGTTGAATACTCATCCAATCTCTGGGGATTCAGATCTCCTGGGGGCACAAAGAAACAGTTGCAGGCTGTTGCTGTCCAATCCGCGCTCTCTGGCTCCGTGCCAGGCTGTGCTGTGTGGCTTGCGACGGTGCACTGCTGATGCTCTCTGACCGGCTAGTTAGTGTTGGCTTTAACTAGCAAAGTTTGTGCACAGGAGAAAAGATGACTGTGGGTCCCAGCAAGTCAGGAAGAGGACCGGTTCGTTCCTGATGAAGCGCTAGTTCTGAATAGTGATTCAGCTGTCCACAGTTCCAACCTGTTCACGAGGCTTGCTGCTGGTGCTAACCTCGGGTGGATCCTCTGGTTACTCTCTGGCAACCTCCGCTCTAGACTCTTAGAACAAAGCAAAGTTCTGGCACTCGGACACACTGGCCGTTCCGTGGTTGTCCGGGCTGAGTCTCAGGATGGTCAGGAGGCGCGCTGCGAGAATGTCCTGTTCTTGGGAGCCTTTTGCTCCTGGGCTGTCCTGCCCTGGAATTCTCCTTTGAATTCCCTTTAGAAAAGTCCACAGAAGTCTCTCAGGCCCTCTGTGTTGCCTGTTTTTACCTGGAGGAACTTCAGCTCGTTCATTGGCTGAAACTTTGCTCTGTACCGACATCTTCAACCTGTCCTTGGCCCAGGCCACTGTACCTAGCTGCTTCAAGACAACCACCATCGTGCCAGTACCGAAAAAATCAGCCCCCACATGCCTTAACGACTACAGCCCTATTGCTCTCACCCCCATCATAATGAAGTGCTTTGAAAAACTACTTATTCCGCACAATAAAGCCAGCATTCCAAAAACACTGGATCCTCTACAGTTTGCCTATCGCACAAACCGCTCCACAGAGGATGCAATCTCCATAGCTTTACACACCACACTAACCCACCTGGATAAAAGGAACACCTATACAAGAATGCTGTTCATTGACTTTAGCTCAGCATTTAACACCATCATACCCATAAAACTTTCTACCAAACTCAGGGCTCTAGGTTTAGATACAACCCTCTGCAGCTGGATCCTAGACTTCCTCACCAGCAGACCCCAGACTGTCAGGATTGGCAACCTCATCTCCAACACACTCACCCTTAACCCTCAAGGCTGTGTGCTCAGCCCACTGCTTTACTCTCCGTTCACCCACGACTGTACTGCTAAGTTCAGCACAAACACCATCACCAAGTATGCTGACGATACCACAGTCGTGAGCCTGATCACTGACAACAACGAGACTGCCTACAGGGAGGAGATAAAACAACTCGCAGACTGGTGCTGAACCAACAACCTATGTCTCAACATCAGCAAAACCAAAGAGCTGATTGTTGACTTCTGAAGACAAGGAAAAGTTCACTTACCCATCTACATAGAAGGGTCTGCAGTGGAGATGGTGAATAACTTCAAATTCCTAGGCGTTCACATCTCTAAGGACCTTACATGGACACTGAACACCTCCAGTCTCATCAAGAAGGCACAACAGCGGCTGTACTTCCTGAGAAGGCTGAAGAAAATATACCTACACCCACTGATCCTCACCAATTTCTACAGATGTACGGTGGAGAGCATACTGACCAGCTGCATCACAGTCTGGTACGGCAACTGCACCGCATCCGACCGTAAGGCACTACAGCGAGTGGTCAAAACTGCCCAACACATCATCGGCAGTGCCTTACCATCCATCCAGGAAATATACAACACCAGGAGTCTGAAAAAAGCCACCAAAATTATGACCCCACTCACCCCGGTCATAACTTGTTTGTTCCCCTACCATCTGGCAGAAGGTTCCAGTCACTCCAGTCGCACACAACTAGACTCCAAAATAGCTTCTTCCCCAGAGCTGTCAAGTTGGTGACGCCCTCACTCCCTTCCACCTTATTATGATCTCTCCTAACATCCTCCTGTACCCACAACAACTGTACTCCTACACCACCACACACACATGTAAGCCAAAATTGTACTGTCCCCTCGATAGCCCAGTAAAATTGTAACAGGCATAATAATATTTAATATTAATTAACCATACTACTTTTTAACCACACTATTTTTTTTTGCACCGTTCCAAGAATTACCTTGCACTGTTTTTGTCCTGTTAAATTTTCTCTGTTTGCGGAATTTTGCACAGTTTTCGATTACATGTTATTTATGTTATGTTATTACATGTTGTTACTATTATTGCTATTGTGTAACTGTCTATTGTCTCATCTTCTGTCCTATTTATATACTGCACCTGAGTGACTAATGAGAAACACTTTTCATTATACTATGCACCTGTGTAAGTTTAATGACAATAAAGTTGAATTGAATTGAAGTTCCATGGGCATCAGAGTCCCACGTGGGTTACTCAGCCCTACCAGTCCCTGATTGGTTGATCAAGGTGAGATATGAGATATATTTACTCCTGACACCTAGGAATGCAGTCCAGATGTCCATCTGGCACTCCCTAGACAGATAGGCGCCAATGGATGACCACTGATCATGATAGCCAGGCTTAGCTAAGTGCATCCCCCTTTGGGAGCTGTCCCTTATCAAAAATCAGCCTGCATGAATAGCTTCTCTGTGGCTGCACCACAGAGATGAAGGGAGATGGGGCCTCATTTGGGAAAGCACCGCAACACTTAATTCTGTCTTATTAACAAGCATTGCCGCTACAATAGACACGAAACATTCAGGCGCGATGGTAGTTTGAAGATTGATGCGTCGACCTCTTCATTATTCTATTAAAGGAAAAAGAAAAGGAAGGCTTAACAAAATAAATAGACATGCTTTGTACCTAAAATATCTATCATTTAACGCCTCTTTTGAGCTAAGGTTTTTCGTTAATATTTACCATTTGTAGCGAGGTATCATCACCACCACCAGGCAGTTCTTCATTACCAGGTTCCCCATCCAAACTTACACGACAGCCGCTGTCACACGTCGCAGAGGGCGGGGTCGGGTTTTGCTAAAAAGAAGACCAAGTATTAAAATGACATACGCTAAGCGCCAATTGAAACAACAATTCCACGATCAGAAAAAATATTTTAGCAGCTTACCTCTTCACTTTGTAGAGCAGTGGACCCCGATGTTTCT
The DNA here is from genome assembly GCF_055471065.1 of Atractosteus spatula. Lineage (NCBI taxonomy): Eukaryota > Metazoa > Chordata > Actinopteri > Semionotiformes > Lepisosteidae > Atractosteus > Atractosteus spatula. The sequence continues at coordinate 42,675,683 of NC_142709.1, read as the reverse complement.
CACACAAAGAAGCCATCTTTGTAGCTACCAACACCGGGGTGGTGTCTGACAGATCCAGGGACACGCTGTGCCAGTGTCAAGCCGGAGCGTTTAAGAATATGAATCAATGGTGTAACCACGCCTACATAACACAAGACATTTTTCAATTGGTTGTGGTGTTTTAGAACGACTCCCCCCCCCCCACACACACACACAAAGCCCCATGTGTTTTATCGAGAGCGAAAAGTATTCACTTATCAGCTTATAAGTTTTAAACTTTAAAAGTATTAACACGCAACACAAACACAAATGATGTGTTTGCCCAGAAAAGACATTTTTAAACACGCAGGGGTTGGTCTTAAAGTTTTAAAATAATGTAATAAGACACAGCTTATTTTTAATAACACATTCGCGACAGCTTTTTCAAAAGCTTGAAATCAATTTCCACGCACCGCGCGCGTAAAAGTCTTTAAAGTATTAACAGGCAACAAATTATGTGGTGTTGTTCTTCATATTTTAACAGACTGGTCTTAAAGTTTTAAAATAATGTATTAGAGATCTTTGGGAGTCGTGAGGGGGGTCGGCGTCACGGTAGTTAAAGGCTCTGGAATGCAGAGACAATGTATGGTTTTATCTAGCAAACACGTGTGCACACCGGCCGGAGTCATGGGGGGGGGGAAATGTTGCTGGTCGGCGGGGGGGTGCTAAAATTGACCTCATAGCGAAAGTTCATAAAATTTTTAAATTTTAAGCGGGTAAAATTAACACTGACAATAAACGGACGGATATAGGAGTTATAGTTTTTCATTTGTTTTAAATGCTGTTTTGTATATACATTTTAGGTTTATATTAATGTAAAGTTTTCTAATTTATAATCACCACATGTATTTCACGCAAAATGTTCTTAACATCGCATTGCGAAAAAATAAAACCTCAAAACGTCAAGGTTGGTTTGTGAACACGTCGCTATAAAGAATAGATACATTTTCTTATAGCGATACCATTAATAAAAAACATTTTTCTTAATAATATTCTTAGTGGTCTGTTGGTGAATCAAACAGACACCGGGGCACGTTTTCACCACGTTTTAACAGCTATGAAATTTAGACACCGTTGTATGTCTTAAAATAATATAGATTTTAACATTATAACGGTCTAAAACGTTTTCTAAAAATGTTTCTTAAAATAATTTCTACAGCCCAGCACGTGCACGCCCCATGATACCTAAGGTTAATGGATTTATGGGGGGGACATGTAGGAAACGTGTTTCTTAGAAGAGGATGTTTATTGGTGGGGTATAAGAACCAGCAGTGTAACATGTGAAGTTTTGGCTGGATTCCAATTCTTTCAGTCTCACGTTATCGACTAACTTGTCAGAATGGATCACACCGGTCAATTTCAACAGTCTGAAGACAGTTTATTTACAGATTTAACACTGCTCGATTTGATAGACGAAGACGAGGATTTCCAGAATTACCCAGGTATGTATATCTGGCTTATTGTGAGATAAAATTACAACGTCACAGTGCATGTCTCATGTTGACGTGTTGTTAGCTATAGTTGCAAAACGTTGTATAATATTTGTATACTATGCAATATTGAATTATTATAATGGAATTACCAGGGAGTTGTTCCGTAATGTGGCCGTGACTGCGTGTATCCATTCTTTTCCATTAGCACCGAAAACAACACTGTAAAAAGACCAATTACGATAACACATCGCAACACCTGTGAGTAATTACGACAATGTTTTGAATAACGCTTTACGGCCATGTCCGTCTTAAAGACACACGGGCACTTTCTCCACATCAATATACCAGAGGGTGCGGAACATATTACCAGATTGCCTGGGAGAAGAGGTCGGTATTAAGGATTATCTGTGTCGTGTTATAAAACATTCTTTTAGCATGCACATTTAAAGGTGTCCATAACTAATAAAAATTCCCACCGTTTTCAATTTTTTGGTAATTTGGGGTGTTGAGTTCTTTCACTAATGGTATTTTCCCTCTCCGTACAGAACCCAAACCTTCAAAAATAAACCGCGACGCAACTCTAAGACTTTAACTAAAACAGCGAACTCAAAACGTCTCAAATCAACAATAATTTAAGCGTGGTCAAGATGTGTTATGATCCACTTACTGCAACAGTTACTTCTTTTGTTAGAATGTTAATTCGTTGAAAGATCCTAGTTCACGTAGTTTTCTGTTTGGGGTTATTAAAAACCCTTATTTTAAAACTGCTTAGCCTTTAAAGTTAAAAGCGACTGGTCTGCGCCATGTGTCTATGTGCCGTTAACCATACTGCTTGACCCAGTAGCGCCACCACTGTCTTAAAGGAAACCGGTGTAACAACATGGCTGGGTAACTTGTTCCATTCACCTGCGGCCCTTTGTCTAAGAATGCGCCACGTGTGTGGTGTTTTTATCTTAGTTATCGTAGTTTTCTGATTTTGACCGTTTAGATTGCATTGATTGGTGTGTTGAAAAGTCTTTTATTTTTATTTTTATCATAGTGCAGTTTTCTGATTTTGAGATATGGTACACTGGCGTGGTATTAAAAAGTCTTTTATTTTTATTCACACAGCAGCTGTATCGACGAGCGGTGAAAAAAGTGTGGAGGAAACGTCGGGCCCTAAGGTGGTGAACGTGTCAAGCCTTTGGAGAGAAATCATAACGCGATTAGAGACTTGGTGTTTGGTGATGTGCTAGATTCAGTGCGGTGTATTACACAGTTACTATCAACTGGGAGCACTAATGAGGTGGAAAAATATCGAGATTTAGAGCGTCTAAGAGCGGCTTTAGCAGGTGTACATTCCTTGTTTCCAAAACTGATCCTGGTTTACGCTACTAGCCTCTTAGACGTAATTTCTACAGAGGATGCAGCTCTAAACTCTGGATTTCACAACCTGATGATGATATTTCATGGTTCATTGGCGAAGATCCCCAGTGATAAATGACTAAGCATGCGGTCTTAAAAGTGTTTAAAAGACCGACCTCTTGCCAACATCAAGCGTTTGTACATTGATAAAAGAATTAAACTGGCAAAAGCATGTTTGTTGAGACGTAAAAGATTCAGAGAGAGGCATCAGATTTCCCAAGGGCAGCCCGAACCACACAATGAGAATGCATTGGTGGAAAATAACTTAGTGCACCGTGGTGCTGTATTAGAACAGGATGACGGTAACTTTGAAAACCAAGAACTGGTTGTGATGAATGACGTGAATCAGGTTGGTGACGGTGTCGGTGCGAATAGAGACCCCTTAGTTTTCCTGGAGCATATACGTAGTTATTACCGGTCTTATAATAATTTTAGAGCAACCGAGCACTATGAAGAATTTCGTTTTATTAATCTTGACAGAATAGCCTCGTATGTACAGGCTATAGATGCTGTGCATGGTGCAGTCCAGAGAATATTGGATAAACTTTCTCCAAACATCGGGGCGAATGATTTTGTACAGCTGCGTTTGACTTCGGGTGGTTTTAACATACCCTTGTTCTCACGCAGGAGACACCCCAAAGAATTAAATGCTGCCGATTTTTTAAACCACATATCAGACCTCTTACAGAGCCACACAGAAGTTCTCATCGATGACAGCCTCCGATTAGTGGTGACAATAGTTAGGAATATGCAGGGGGGTGCCCGCAGAAGATTTAAATCCGTTCTGTACAGCAGGGTAATTGAGCGGAAAAAAGCACACCTTATCGACTTACATTACACGGGTGGTATTCTGTGTTTTGCCGGGAGTGTGTACGGATTGCTAAATGAAGGTTATACCTATGGGGAAATGTTACAGGGCGCTAAACGAATGCACAACGAGTTGGGTTTTCCAGAGAATTGGAAAATGAATTTGTCAGACATTACAGCTTTTGAAAAACATTTAAAGGTGGTCATTAAAATTTTGTACCACGACCAGGGTGATTGGAAATATTTTACAATGGGGCCCACACCACCAAATTCTAAAATACTTTTTGTTCTACTGCATTAGAGCATTTTTACGGGGTTTTAAATATTAAAGCTTTTGTGGGGGCGGGGTATTTTTGCACTAACTGTCATGCGGCGTATAGTCACCGGGACGCACACGCCTGTGTTAAAGCTTGTAAAACCCGTTTAGATCCCCAGTGTTTCAAAATTGATGCAGAAATTCAGAACTGTCCGGCCTGTAAGGTCTTTTGTCGTAGCTCTCAGTGTTTGGCGAGACACTTTCAGAATGTGGCGACGGGTGTTAGTAAGTGTGAGAGCAGGTCCTTTTGTGAGAAATTTGGGGTTTATAACCTCGCAAGTCACAAATGTAAAGAGAAACTGCACTTGCGTTGTAACAACGCGATCGAAACCCCTGACACACATTTGTGCTACATACCGCCTTTGGACAAACCCAAAATTTCAAACAAGTACATTTTTTTTTACTTTGAATGCATGCAAGAAACGGACACACACATACCAAATTACGTCCATGCCCTTCATATTAACAATAAATGAAGCTGGGAATTTTATGGTGAAACATGTCTAAAGGATTTTGTGTGTAAATTTATTGATAGTCGTTTCAAAAACCGTACTTTCATATCACACAATGGCAAGGGATATGACAATTACCTAGTAATCAGACAGTTGTTAGATGAAAAGATGGACGTTGAACTAATTAATCAGGGTGGTAAGATAATCTGTATGACCATAAAAGCTCTGAAAATCAGATTTATTGATTCTTTAAACTTTCTCCCTATGAAATTAAGCAAACTGCCATCAGCCATGGGGTTCCCCGGGGGTAAGGGTCATTTTCCACACTTGATGAACACTTCAGAAAACCAAAATTATGTAGGCCCGATGCTGCCGCCTGAACTTTACGGCATTAACTACATGCTGCCGAGCGAGAAAGCCGAGTTTTTGGTTTGGTATGAAGAATGCAAGGGAAGTGTGTTTAACTTACAGAGAGAGTTGAAATGCTACTGCCAGCTGGATGTGGCAATTCTAAGATAAGGCTGTGTCAGGTTCTGGGACGAGGTCATGAATTTGACCAGACAGACGCGTGTGACTAAATCGGGGGCAGCCTGCGTTGTGTGCATTGACCCCTTTCAGTTTGTGACCATCGCTAGTGTCTGCATGGCCATGTTCAGACTTATGTTTTTACAGGAAGAGACGATAGCGTTGCTACCCCATGACAATTACCACCGCCAGCAAAAACGATTTTCTACACCCAGCATTCAGTGGCTTATGTACATCAAACACACAGAGCACGTTAAAATCCGACACGCGTTAACCACACCCGGTGAGTTCAAGGTTGGACCATATTTTCTGGATGGTTATGCTATAATTGATGGAGTGCAGACAGAGTTCAACGGTTGCTTTTTTCATGGTTGTAGCGTTTGTTATTGTGAAAACGATTTTAATCCGCTGACAAACACTACTTTTGGTTGGTTGTACAGAAAGACGATGGTGAAAATTAATTTTCTCAAAATGAGAGGTTTTAACATGCGTGTTTTGTGGGAGCACGAGTTCAGAGACATGCTTGTTGAAAATGGAGACTTGGGTAAATTTCTAACAGCTGCACAGTTACCAGAGCCTCTGCAACCGCGCGATTCGCTTTTTGGGAGGAGAACAAATGCTATTTGTTTGCATTACACAGCGCAGCCCGGTGAAAAAATTCATTACTATGATTTCACCAGTCTGTATCCGTTTGTGAACACAACTAAAAAATACCCACTGGGGCACCCCCAAATAATTTATAACAACTTTGGAGATTTAAAACGGTATTTCGGCTTAGCGAAGGTGAAAGTTTACCCACCCAGACGTTTGTACTTGCCAGTTCTTCCAACCAAAATTGACAAAAAACTGTTTTTCACACTGTGTCGTACGTGTGCTGAAACAAAACAGACCACTCCCTGCGAGCACAGTGATGAAGATTGTGCCTTGACTGGTGTCTGGTGCACCCCAGAATTACAGATAGCCTTAGATCTGGGGTATAGCGTGGGTAAAATTTACTAAATTTGGCATTTCGAAAAGTCCTCACACAATCTTTTTTCCGACTACATCAAGCTGCATCTGAAAGGGAAACAGGAAACTTCGGGGTTTCCAGAGTGGTGTACGGATGTCGCGAAACAACAAAGATATATCAGCAAATATTATGAAAAAGAGGGTGTCCGGCTGGACCCTGGCAACATTAAAAAGAATCCGGCCAAAAGACAGCTTTCAAAAATTGCCTTGAACAGTTTGTGGGGCAAGTATGGGCAAAGAGACAATTTACCACTGTAGTGTGCTCTCACGGGGCACCAGTTCTGTAGGGGTTTGGGCATTTACTGGGACAATTATTAATTGTAGCAGTAAATCACAAAATTGATTCTTTTAATGGCCTTAGAATCCAACCATGCGATATAACTCAAACAATGCACACACACACGGGTACTAATACACGAGGATACATTTATTAATACATAAAATAGGCATATAAACCTAACAGATCTTATCGTGAGGGTTATCAGAATACAAAATATATATATTCATTCACTTACGAAGAGTTACATATATCAAGAGGACATACGTTCGGTATATCATTCATTTAGACCATTTCGTAATTGAACTTGGTTACAACTTCTACATTAGATACTCAAAACAAGTACATAACTCTTAGGAATTAAATTGATATCAACTGGTTGGGATAACAATTAAATTCTCGAGCAGTAATGCAGTGAAGTTGAATACTCATCCAATCTCTGGGGATTCAGATCTCCTGCAGGCACAAAGAAACAGTTGCAGGCTTGTTGCTGTCCAATCCGCGCTGGCTCGGTGCCAGGCTGTGCTGTGCGGCTTGCGACGGTGCACTGCTGATGCTCTCTGAAGACCGGCTAGTTAGTTTTGGCTGAAACTAGCAAGAGTTTGTGCACAGGAGAAAAGATGACTGTGGGTCCCAGCAGGTCAGGAAGAGGACCGGTTCGTTCCTGATGAAGCGCTAGTTCTGAATAGTGATTCAGCTGTCCACAGTTCCGACCTGTTCACGAGGCTTGCTGCTGATGCTAACCTCGGGTGGATCCTCTGTTTACTCTCTGGCAACCTCCCCTCTAGACTCTTAGAACAGAGGAAAGTTCTGGCACTCGGACACACTGGCCGTTCCGTGGTTGTCCGGGCAAAGTCTAAGGATGGTCAGGAGGCGCGTTGCGAGAATGTCCTGCCCTTGGGAGCCTTTCTTCTCCTGGGCCGTCCTGCCCTGGAATTCTTTAGAAATTCTCCTTAGAATTCTCTTAAGAATTTCTCCTTCAGAAGCTCTGTGTTTTCTGTTTTTACCTGGAGGAACTTCAGCTTGTTCATTGGCTGAAAGTTTCATGGGCATCAGAGACCCACGTGGGTTACTCTGCCCTACCAGTCCCTGATTGGTTGATCAAGGTGAGATATGAGTCACTTACTCCTGACACTTAGGAATGCAGTCCAGATGTCCATCTGGCACTCCCTAGACAGATAGGCGCCAATGGATGACCATTGATCATGATAGCCAGGCTTAGCTAAGTGCATCCCCATTTGGGAGCTGTCCCTTATCAAAAGAAAACATCCCAGATGACTATCGCTTGCAAACAGGTCTTTTCCCCCCAGATGTACCCACTGCTTATGTATTTAAAAAATCAAAAAGTCGTGATCTCGCAACCATAGACTCAGTCGAAAAAACACGTTAGGGCCGTCGTCATGTCTTCACGCGTTCGGAGAAACCTGACTCTCTTACATTTTCTGGTAAAAGCCACCCCCAATCAGCAGAAAGCTATTCTCTGTGGGGCTTCAAATGATCATGTACAGGCCATAGCTGAAATCACCTTGAATACCTTGAAAGGGAACATACCATTATCTGCTAAGCAGTTTAGGACCCTGAAGAGAAAGCGTAAGCTTATAAAGACTTTGAGTCGAAAGGGTCTTTCTCTTAAAAGAAAGAGACTCTTGGTGAACCAGTCTGGCGGTTTTATTGGGACCCTGTAGAGTATTGCAGTACCATTGATTACGGGGCTTCTACAACGTCAATAATGGAGCACGCTGAAAAAATGTACCTGGTACCTCAGAAACAGCTTGATCGACTCTGAGAGAGGTCTGGCCTCGAAAGCGATGTAAGAAAAATAACAACCCGCCGGTTGGATGATGAAATGAGAGATATTCTTCAGAACTCACATCTGGCCGAATATGAAAAAGTGAAATTGTACTGTCAGGTGTTACAAAGGTATTTGACATAAGTACGCCAGGAGACTTCCGAAAAGGAGACTTTAACTGTTGTACTACCAGAAAATGCAGCCGCCGAGCTATCACACACGTTAGCACAACAGCCGTCATCGAGCGACGCTGACTTTGGGTATATTTTGGACAGCGTGTCTCAGCGGTTCTGGAGGAATGCCAAGATATTGTAGACTATGTATATATATTGTATATATATATTGTAAAGACTATGGCCCGCAATGAACCGATAATAGCCTGGAATGAAAAAGGAGAATTTGTGTACAAGGGCGCACCCGTTGAGGGCTCACACATGATTGATCTTGTCAGGGCTCTCACGCGGCAGCAAGCAGTTGTGGACAGCAAGAAGCCAAAAGGCTGGGATGTGTTCATGGAGGCTATGGTTGAAATCAACGTGCCGGGCACCGTGCTAGCCAACGCTGGTAACCAAGAGCTACTTGAAAAACTCAAGGCTGCCCCACTGGGGTGTGCAGCGTCTGTCAAAACTTTAAAACGACCGGTAGAGATGTCGACGCCCGACCCAGTCTCTAAGATAACAGCAGAAAGGAGACGATCATTAATACCTAGACCCACCTGGATGTCTTTGTAACATTTTTTCTCTCATCTGTGGGTCTGTGTGTTTGTGATAAATCACTTGAAATGTATTAACTATATTGCTCACGCTTTTTAATACATACAGGTCAATGCCATTCAGTAGTAGTTTGTCCTGAAAAAACAGGTCTGTGTGAATGTGACCCAGGAGCTCCAGTTTTCGGCTTTGCGTCGTGTATGATGCTCTTTTTCAGAACCCCTGATTGGGTCCATCCAAAATTGTGGACTCGTGTTGCCCGGCTGTGTCTTTGTAAAAGAGCCCAGTTGAATACTGCGTCTTCAGCGTCTCTTCACTGTAGTTCAGGACAGACTCTATAAAGGCTCTGTAAGGATAACAGTTGTTGCTCTGGCTGATCAACCGGTCTTCTACGGTGATGTCAACCTGGCTGTAGATGGCAGCGATGGGGTAATTCACCAGACTCACACGGGCTGCCGCATCAATGTCCCGACCGTCTGCTTCCGTTATTTTACAGGTAAAATAGAACAGCGTGTTGTTTAAATCTAAATGATCTTCTCCGTTGCCTGTGATGTAGAACTCCAGAGGTGCATTTTCTGTTAGGGCCGTGAGGGGCGGAACTTCTATGTAAAAGCTCTTCTCGATGCTTGTGTGGGTAGGCGCTAATTGAAATATGTCCAGCTCCGACTTTGCGCATTCTGCAGATCCGCCGTGAACAAAAGCCATATTTAAAATATGTCTCGTTTCGTATCTTATTTATTGCGATGTGTCACGGCCCTCTTCTTGGACAACCTGAAGCTTTTATGAGATGACTAGCCATTGCTAGTCATTCTTTTATCAGGTTTCAGAGGCCCCCGACGGTGAGATGATGACATCTGTCGTTTTCTTTTGACACCTCTGCGGATGTATGCTGGACCCGAACCTTCCTGCTGATGTGCTGCCACCTTAGACATGACCGCGCTTGTAATGTTGCTAACAACGTCTTTGGCGAATGTTTTTAGCTGCTAATGCCATGTGCGGCTTAGTTTCAGAAAAGGCATGGCTTTTCTAAATAGCGCTCTAAAAAAATACCCCCTATACCCACGCCGTACTGAAATGGTAGCCAGAAAATCCTGGTAATCTGTAACCTGCCTGTTGTTTGTAGTTGTGTATATACAAAGAAGGATCCCCGTAGCTCTTGATGACCGTCATCCTTTTAGATGTTTGTCGCTTTCACAGGTCTGAAATGCAGCTTGACGATGACCTTGCCAAATGCAAATGACACGTGCTCATTTTGGTCCGTCTTTATTTCAATAGTGATGTTGTTAAAATGATCGATGCTCACCGGCACATAATGGGGCTTGTCGTACAATACTGTGACGAATTCACCATCCACGCTTCAGAAGGCCACACAACGCAAAAGTGGTGCGTAGACGTCGCCTATTAACTGGTGTTCTATGATATCTGTGTATATATACATGGTGTTAAATCTGTCAGTCATATCGACGGGGTGCGGTGATTTTACACTTCTGACACCAAATTTGAAACCCAACATCCTTGCCAGACGGTTATGCACATGTATTACAAACCAGTTATCACCAACAGTCCTTACCAACCGGCTAATGGGGTTGTATTTAAGACTTACAGTCATTAACTTGGATTTTTCCGCAGCCCGTTTCATTTCATACAAGAGCTGCTCTATGTTGCTGTAGTACCCTCTAGGTAAGGTACATGTCCATATAGTCTTGAGCTCTTCGCTGACGAACAGAAAAACTGTCTTCATCAAACGTGTTTAGCGTATGCGGATAGTGTAGCTCGACCAGGCCCACTTCCTAGCTCCCATCCAGGTCAATTGCCTTTGCTAGATGCTCTGTGAAGCACGTGCTGGTGTTCTTTGGAAACATCTTTAAGGATGAATTATTGGCCAGCGTAACATAGAAGCCATTGGGGTTCATTTTTCACCACCTCTATATGTCTCGGACCTCAGAAGCCTTTACCCAACTATTGAATTTATCACTCCAGCCGTGCCACTTTACCAAAAGCTGTTTGTTTTTGCCACGCTCCCTGGCTGCTAAAATCTTTTGGATGCGGTAGTCGTTCTCAACATTGGGGTTTATCTTCTGTAGCTCTTCTGCATAGAAGGAGCCCTTAATGTCGTCGCCTGCATAGTCCTGCAGTTTGTAATAGGGTTTCAGAGCTGTGGTCCGCTCTTTGACAATGAAAATTTCATCTGTGAAGGTCTGTTCATAACCCTTCTCAAACACTCCCTTTATTTTGGACACCCGCACGTGATCACCTACATTAAATTAAAACTTTGACGGTTTTCTCTTAAAGTGTTCGCCATAGACCGTTCTCCACACCTCCAGGGAGTTGTCGGCCGTAACAGAAGACGGGGTTCATTTAATAGTCATGTGGTAACTGTGGTTATAAGAGTAAATAAGATCTGATAGGACGTCGATATATATCGAAAGATGTTTTTGTGTGTCAGGTACCTCCACATTTTTGTTTTAATAGTTCTGTTAAACTTCTCGACCACGCTAGCCTTCACATTGCTGGCCATAACGAAATGTTCAATATTTTCACGTTTGAGAAAATTTTGGAAGGTCCTGTTAAGAAATTCTTTACCCTCATCCGTTTGTAGTTTTTTAGGAGTACAACCCTCTTAAAGTATATTTCAGAAGGCACCTGTCACGGCCCCTCCAGACTTGGTTTTCAGCGGTACAGCCCAAGCGTATTTAGACAACATGTCTATACATGTTAAGATGTAACAGAAACCGTCGTTGAACTCGTGATGTTCTCTCATGTCCACCAAGTCGGCCTGCCATTGCCAGTCCATTTCGGACACCAAGGTCCTGTTTCTCTTAAAGTGTACACGCGCCGGCTTGTGCAGCGTATAAGCCGCCTGGCCGGCCAACCACTCGGCCACCCAGCCGCGGCTGGTGCCGCTCACACCCCGGGATCTCGTGGCCCTCACCAGACTCCCCACGCCGCCGTAACTCCCCGATTCCCTAGGGTTATAATAGAGTACGCTTAACCCCGCGGCAGACATGGTCGCCTTCCAACTCTAACACACGCTTTCACATACTTATTTATAAATCGAGGGTTGCGGTAGCCGGGGCTTTTGGACCCTGAGGCTCAGGCCCGACCGGCAGGGGGAAGGCGGGACATCCGCCCCTTAACGACACACCATTGGCTCCTGGGGGGTGGGACATGCACCCATAACAACACACCATTGGATGACAAGGGGGCGGGACATCCACCTACCGCGGACTCCCATTGGCTGAAAAAGGGGGGCGTGGTACCTATCAAAAGTTTGACGAAAGGTGTCGCTTTATATTACTTATGTGTAAGTAATTATTATTATTAATTATATCACCAAAAGTATTTATTTTACATTCTGTTCATTTATGGGTTTTGATTTCTCTGTCCATTACACTTTTTTAAAAAGTCCTCATACAATTTGCAGGAACAAATTTAGAATATATTTGCTTTATTTATTAATTAGTGTTTCTTTTACTTCTATGCAATGATGAGCTGAATAATTCACTGATTGATTAACATTGATTTTATAATCCAGGCTTCCTTTTTTAAAACACCAGGAACATCCCTTTTAAAAGTGCCTTTATGCCTTATAATTGAGAAAATATTTTTTTATCTTTGATTTTGATGCATTTTTGAAAGACATTATCCATAAGCTATATCGAAACCCCCTGACTGTTTCTGTTTACATTTTAAGGAGCGTTAAACAGTTGGATCCAAATAAGATTTATCTGAATAACAACAAAATACAGATTGCACATGAATCTTCAAAATCCCGAACAGATTGACCAAATGCACCAGAGAAGACTTCCAAGGAAATTAAACAGCAAGAGCCATTGCGTGAAGACTTGCTTTTGCTTTTTTGTATAAACAACTGAGGTGAATGTAAAGAACAAAGTGATATTTTAATACAACTCAAAGAAGACAAAAGTCATATTATGAACCTTAAGTATAAGACTGAAATAAAAACATGATGGAAGTATGGATTATGGAACTCAGGCTACTCAGCTATTGTTTCTTCTTTCTCTTTTTTATCTTATTTTTGGGACAAATATTAATTTGCAAAAATCTCTGGCTCCAGTCTCTGTAGCACTTCAAAGCTCATAGATAGTAAATTTGATGGTTTAGAAGCTGAGTCCTGCCTGTGCTGCTTTTGACTGTCTAATCACAATAGAAACAAAATGCCACAAAGAAGAACAAGCAAACAACTATAGAAAGAATGACATAAATAAAAAAATCTACTGGCAGAAAGAAATAACCCAAACCACATTCTCTGTGAAAGGTAAAACCTTTGTCAATCTACACTGCTGCTTTTGGGTCATTCCTGTATTATTATTTATTGCAAGTTTTTTTTTTAAAGTGAGCACTCTGAAGGTATTTTGAGTCTGACTGTTTGAGACAAGGTCTGGCCGTAAAGAAGATGAGGAGACAAGGGTTCCTTGTCCTGGATTTTGCATTTTTTTTAGCACCGAAGAGGTAATCCATCAGAATAATAACAAGATGAATGGTTCAGTGGAACGAAGCAGCTATGAAGGTTTTAAAACAATTTTAAAACAGGTGTTTTTGTACAGTATAATCTAGCTTCAAGCAATCAGCATTCATTAGTGATATGAAACCAGTGAAGAAAAAATGCTCAAAGTATATACCAGTCAAGCATATGCTGCTACCAACAGGACGAAAAGACATTTTGCCTCACTGCTATGATAAGAAATTTGACAGTAAATTATAATGGAACAAGTAATAGGTTTATTCCATGCTGAAAAAAAGAAGAAAGAGAACACAACGTTTCGACCGTGGAGCCTTCTTCAGGTGTGAGGGTTCCTTTTGCAGCCTACGCATGCTGACGCAGCTACCCACCAGTAAATTATAATTATATGTTTCCTTTGAGGAGACAGAAAACAGTATCATATCAAATGATTACAATTATAAAATAATGCAAATTCAGTAAGATAGGGAATGTTTCTAAATTTGGTATTTTTGCTTGTAACCTGTATCATAAAATAGCTTAATATAATCCAACTAAATGAGGAATTATAATATTTAAATGGAGTGATGATAAGTATTACGTAAACAAAGTTTAACTAGAATGTTCATAAGAAATACACAGCAAAAAATCCATGCCATAAATATAACCAAGCAAAAGCAAACATCATTCACTGGTAGACACCAGAGTAAACTTTCCATATTAAATTATTATATAGCAAATATGAGCTCTACATAAATTAATAAATGTGCCTTATGTGTATCATTGTAAATGGAGACCTTAACAAATCTGTGTCTAATTGTAGCCATTAAAGAACTAGATTATATATTTTTAGCTAGAGTTTTTGTTGATTAAGACACCAATCAAAGCACCTTAAATTAGCATATTTTATCCTATCTCCTCCTTAAGCTTTTTTAAGTTTCTCACAGAGCCAGCTGCATCCATAATTCTGCCTATAGTTGTCAGGTCTGCTAGTGGAAATTATATTGGACCCTGTGTGAGGTTAGGGTGTAGGGATGAAGGAAGAGGAGAATTCAGAAACCAAAATGCAAATTGCAGGGCTAAGATCTGTTATCCAAAAGGTCATTAAGTGCTGGAGAGAGTAAGCAAAGGAACGAGTAGGGCTCTGAGAGTATTCCTCAATAGTGAGCATGGAGTAGTACGGTTGAAGGGCTTAAATAGGGAGGAAAGTGGTTGGATAATAGATTAATTGCGGTAAACAGTACATGTTGGAATGTGGCAGTGAGTGTGTGGTTGCGTGGTGGCTCTGACAATAGTGTATTCAAAATTTATTCATGCCCCTGTTGTAATAGGAACACCTCCTATAGTGTGTAAAGCATTTCTGGCACTTCTGAGTAGGATTTCTGAGTATTCCTCCCGGTAGAATTTTTCTAGTACCTTCAAAGCCTTTGGTTTCCATAAAGTACATACCTTCTTGAGTTTAAAACACAAATCTTTGATTACATTGAGTTCTGGAGATTGAGATGGCTAGTTAAGAACATTTAATTTGTGTGCAGCTAACAATTTCTTTCTCAATTTGGATATATGTGTAGCGGCAATGCTTGTTAATAAGACAGAATTAAGCATTGCTGTGCTTTCCTAAATGAGGCCCCATCTCACTCTTCATCTCTGTGGTGCAGCCACAGAGAAGCTATTCATGCAGGCTGATTTAAGATGTTTTCTTTTGATAAGGGACAGCTCCCAAACGGGAATGCACTTAGCTAAGCCTGGCTATCATGATCAATGGTCATCCATTGGCGCCTATCTGTCTAGGGAGTGCCAGATGGACATCTGGACTGCATTCCTAAGTGTCAGGAGTAAGTGACTCATATCTCACCTTGATCAACCAATCAGGGACTGGTAGGGCTGAGTAACCCACGTGGGTCTCCAATGCCCGCCAAACTCTCAACCAATCAGCACACATCTGTGTCTTGGTCAAAAAGGTAGCGCAAGCTCAGGTCGGGGCTCTCCTTGGCCATTTTTGCGCATCCTCAGAGACAATCACGTGACAACTGCTGTTGTCTGCACTGGGACTTGGACTTTGTTCTAAGCATGAGGCCGAGGATCCCATACGTACTCAGAATTCTACCAACGTGAATGCTCCGCTTGATCAACGGCAGCCTACAGTTGGACCCTCGTCGACAACCTGAATAGCTTATTCAGAAGCAGCGCTGGACCGGGAACGAACCAGTTTCTTCCCGGGCAAAAGAGTGACTTGCGAGGACCCGCGGTCACACTCTGTGCATAGAAACTTTCTACTAGCCAGCCCGACTGCTGGTAGATCCCCTCGGAGCAATGACTGCCCTGCGCGCCGCAGTTAGATTCCTCCGCCTGTCCTACTCCGAGCTGCACCTCGAATGGTTGGCCGGTAGCCAGAGGACGCCGGGACAACACCTATTGGACAACCACTGGAACAGAGGCTGCAACAGAGCCTGTCAGCTGGTTTGGTGTTCGTGCCGGGAAATTCCAAATCCATACACAGTGGATAAGTAAACCCCATGTTCTACATTGCGTCTCGAGAATTTAATTGTACCTCAACACAAGTTGTTTTCAATTTAATTCATGAGTAATGTATTTACTTCTGAGTTTAGAGTAACAGTGGGTAATAACACTGATTAGCGATTTGGTGTAGCCGAACGATATATTGAAATATATTCT
Source organism: Atractosteus spatula (assembly GCF_055471065.1). Classification (NCBI taxonomy): domain Eukaryota; kingdom Metazoa; phylum Chordata; class Actinopteri; order Semionotiformes; family Lepisosteidae; genus Atractosteus; species Atractosteus spatula. The sequence continues at coordinate 42,659,806 of NC_142709.1, read as the reverse complement.
CTGTTGTGTATCTCTTTGTGTTTGCATCTCTTCGAGATTATATACCTTGTATATTGATAACCCTCACAGTAAGGTCTGCCGCTTGTATCCAGGCAGACTGGTATATGTTTGGTGCACAATTTATGTTAATAAATGTATCTCGTGTATTGAACCCGTGTGTGTGCGTTGTTAGTTGTTCTGACGATTGATTTTCTACAATTATTAATTGTCTTCGTAAAACCATAAAACCACTACATATGCTTTGGATTCTTGTCTTACTAGAATGTCCTTTTACAGTTAATCTTCAGCTTGAAATGTGATTTTTTTTTGTTGTTGTTGTTGAATTTTACTTAAAAATGATACATAGAGGTAAAATAAATGTGACCCTGTGGTTTCACAAAATAAATGATTTATGGTTTTGCTCTGTTTAATTGTATTATGGAAATGGTATATTTTTTGTAAGAAAGACATAATACCAATTTGTATCTCATTCTGTTTATGATGTATTTTGTTGCTATTCCAGTAGTGACAAGAAAAATAAAATCTGAAGGGCAATGTACTGTATATGCAGTGCAATGTGATTTTGAAAAAAGTTAAATTACTGCCAAGTAAAATGAAATTCAAGAGAGACCAGCAGTGTCATTTAGACAATATGCATTAAAATTGGCCGTGTCCCATTATAGTAATGGAAACTACAGTGCATTATGACCAGATGCTTAGAAGCTACTGAGCTTCACTTTTCTATTGACAAGAATTGCTTTTTAAACTGCTCGTAATAGGTTCTCCTAATTATGTGTTGTTAAAGCAATTGAGCATTTTTATTAAAAAAACAGCAGCTTTGAATACCTAACATTTTTCATGTTCTAATGATGTGCAGTTTAATGAGCATGATTTTAATAGGATTCCACACATTATGGGTACTAAGTATTTTTATTAAAGAAGGTGCAAGGCAAAAAAAAAAGATCTTTTCAAAATCGCTATCAAGGCAGCATCACCTTGAATGAGCCTGTGGTTTCCTATTCAAGCACCAATGGTAAAAAGAATATTAGAAACAGGACATTGTCTACTAAAGAAAAGTAGATAATCAGACTTAAAAAGAATAGAAAGCTCTACATCACCTAATACAATTTCACATTTCTAATCCTGCTGATTTTCTTGTGACTGAATGAAGAGAACAGAACAGATTTTGTGTTCTGATGATAAATGCAGTGTTTCAAGTTTTCTTTTTCGGATGAATTGCTACATACTGCAGTAACCTTGTGCTAAGTGTTTCTCTTTCTCTTATTAAAGTTTTTATTAAATAGAAATTTAACATTTTAACAAATCTAGGACATTTTTAATGTCACTGCTGTTGATTTTGGTTTGAATATACAATATTTGTAATACTTTAAAAAAGAGAAAATGTAATATAATATTTTTAAATAATATTTTTAATTGTCTTTAATCATTGTTATGCAGCACTCTTAATGAAGAGTTGAATTAAACCACTATTTCCACTATTGTTACTGTACAGCAGCAAGTATAGTTTAGTAGTTATTTAAATGTGCACATATTATACCATTATTGATACATTTTTTCTGATTTTAAAAGAAAGGGTTTTACGTTAACAGACATATAGCATCCAATATTACTCTCAATTTCTTTGACAATGGTGGTGAAACTTTACAAGAAGTTTGCCCAGACTCCACCTTTAGCCTGATTTTCTCTTCAGACCACATTTATTCAACCCAGCTGGCATGTGCAGAGTTCCCAGTCCAAGCAGGTTGGACAATTATAAAAAAAGTTTACCAGAATACCATGATAATCACAGAGTTTGGTTTGAAACCTGAACAAAAGGAAAAGTGGAAATTGCATCTAAGACCTAACTACAGATTATACCTTTGAAAACTTTAAAACTTAGGCTAACAAGTAGTAAGTTCATATTGTATTTTAAATATGGCTCTATGATTTTCTTTTTTGAAAAAAAAAGTCTTTACAGTTTAATTGCTTTGGCTCTTATTCTAGGTAACAGTGCTGATGAAAAATGCAAATAACTGTTAGATTTATATCATACATGTCAAAATGCATGAAGTCTTACTTAAAGAACAGCTAGAAAAAAATCACTTAGCTGTCTTTTTCAAAGACATAAATAATTTATGCAAATTTCCAGTAGACAAAGTTAATTCTTCCAGAAGAAAGAACATGCAAAAGGATAGTTCTTAGGCATTCTATAAGCATGAAAGAGAGTTGCATTTTTATTAGCACACTATGAAAGTGCTCCTTATGACAACAAGGCAAGATAAGGCATTAACAATTCAAATTGTTTAATTTAGGTCAAAGGGTATGTAATATACTCTATACCCACTAACAGTTGCACCTAAGCAATCAGCAGTAAAGGTTTGCAGACTTTCCCTATTACATTACATAGAGTATAGTACAAGCCATGATAGTCAAAGGTACAGAAAAATGGTTCTGAATATCTCATTCTCTTTCAGTTGCATTCATAAGTCTTGTTTGCTGCAGAGGAACTTGCTCTGCATGAGAATGGCAGGACCATTGTCTATAGCCTATTTTTATAGATGTTGCAGTAAAGTGCTATTCATAAAAAAAAGTTTTCTTCTCTTAGGCAGTCAATATGACCCACATTAGAAGAAAACAATCAATGCTTGTAAATTAACAAGTGCAATTAACCTCTAAGAGAATAATGATGACGTGTTTATGGGCCCAACGGTTTTCTGTATTTACCAGGCTTTCTATCAAGATTCTTCAAGTAGTTAATAAAGTAATAATAATATGGTCATTAATAATATGGACAACAAACACGAATGTACATAAGATCAACTATCAGCTCAACAAGGTCTGCATCGAATATGATGATGGATTACCTGTACCTCTTCCTCAAATCAAGCCGCGGTGCAGGAAGACAAGTAAGCAGGCAGATGTCTTAGACTGAGACAACTCTGGAATCGCCCTCTGCTTCTGAGCATACTCCTCGCTAATGTTCAGTCACTTGACAACAAGCTGGACAAACTGACAGTAAGGCTTGATTTCCAATGGAACATTAAGAACTGCAACATGCTAGCATTTACTGAAACCTGGCTCAATCAATCCACTCCAGACACCACTATTCTACCAGGAGGTTTTTCCGTGCACTGACAGGACAGGACAACAGATTCAGGGAAAAACAAGGGCAGAGGGGTATGTTTCATGTTTGATAAGTCCTGGTGCTCAGATGTGGAGGCTATTCCATTGTCATGCACTCTATATCTTGAACATCTGACAATTAAAAGCCCCCCCCCCTTTTATCTACTGAGGGAGTTTACACTGGTAGTCCTCACGGAAGTTTATATTCCACCGCAGGCTAACAGCTCAAAAACACTGGAGGAAATACATGAACACCTAAGCAGACTTGAGAACTCATACCCCGAGGGCAAAGTGGGGTACTTCAATGGCATGAACCTGAAGAAGATGATGCCAAACCTGTATCAGCATATAAATTGCCCAAAGTGTGGAACAAACACATTCCCCGACTTCCTTTCGGCATATCTGATCACACCTCCATCCTGCTACTCTCTGATTATAGGCAGAAACTCAAGCAGGAGAATCCTATGACAAGGACCATTCAGCTCTGGTCGGACTCTATTCTAAGTCACTGATTTGCCACCACTGACTGGTAGAATTTTCGCGAAGCTGCCGGGAACTACATTAACCTATATGCGGACTATGCTACTGGCTACATCAGCAAATGCAAAGAAGGTGTTGTTCCCGGGATTACTGTTCACACATACCAAAATCAAAAACTGTGGCTAAACTCAGAGCTAGAACATTTCAACTCTGAGACAAGGACAAGTACAGAAAATCCAGATCCGATCTCAGAAAAGCCATCAAAAAGCCAGATATCTGGAAATCCCAGTAAACCAGGGGGAACACCCACTGTCTTTCTCCAGAGCTGAGGTGTACAAAGTCTTTAAAAAGACTAATCCACACAAAGCTCCTGGCCCTGATGCTATCCCTGGTTGCGTCCTGAAGGCCTGCACAAATCAACTGGCAGACATGTTTACGAACATATTTAATCTCTCCATCACTCAATGCACAGTCCCCTCTTGCTTCAAGAAAACCAGTGTTAGCTGTCTGATTTTCGCCCTGTTGCACTCACATCTACCATCATGAAATACTTCAAGTGGCTGATCAAAGCACATATCACCTCTTTACTGCCCAAAACTTTGGACCCACTGCAATTTGCATGTAGATAGAACAGATCAACTGAGGATGCCATCGCCACTCCTCTACACACTACCCTTTCACACCTAGATAAGACAGGAATGTATGTGAGAATGATGTTTGTTGATTACAGCTCAGCATTCAACACCATCATACCCTCAAGGCTTATCACCAAGCTCCGGGACCTAGGACTAAGCTCCCCTCTCTATGTATTGGATTCTGGACTTTCTGATGGGCCGACTGCAGATGATGAGAGTAAGCACAAGTACATCCTCCACCCTGACTCTGAACATCGGTACCCCCCAAGGCTGTGTGCTCAGGCTTCTCCTCTACTTATTCACCCACGACTGCATCAGTAGGAACAAAACAAACTCCATCATTGAGTTTGTGGACAATACAACGATCATTGGCTTGATCACGAATGGTGATGAGTCCGCGTTCAGGGAGGAGGTAGAAATGCTGACAGCATAGTACCAGGATAGCAACCTTTCTCTGAACATCAGCACAACTAAGGAGATGATCGTGACTACAGGAAGCATCGAGGAACAGACCATACACCCATTCACATCAGTGGGTCCGCAGTGGACAGAGTCAACAGTTTCAAATTCCTAGGTGCCAACATCCCAGTCTAACCTGGACCCACCACACCAACCTTATAGCCAAGACAGCACGGCAGTGCCTATTTTTTCTCCGCAGACTAAAAAAGTTTCCATCACACATCCTTTCCAACTTCTATAAGTCCACCACTGAAAACATCCTAACTGGCTTCTTCCCCCAGGCAATAAGACTTCTAAACAGCTAACCACAGCAGACACCTGCAATTACTCAAATGGCCACTGGCGAATAGGCAACCTAGCTGAACTGATAGGGAGCACCGAGGCCCCCCTGTCACTTTGCACTCTCAGGACACATATGAACAGCGCTGTAATTGTATTGTAAGTAGCAATTGTATAATTTATTGTATTGTAATCTTAACCTAATTCCTATAAACTTCTGTCCTTCTACTCTTCTATCACTCTTAACCAGCTTGTGGATAAAGCATTGTATTGCCGACAACACCGCTGTATGCTGTTCTGTTCAAGCATTTATAACTAAAACTTGATTGATTGATATCCGAAACCAAAGTTATCATGAAACGAAGCTCACACCTTCCCCCTTCTCTCAATGACAGACTAATTTCCTTCTAATTCTCTCTATTCATTTGCAGGTTTCCACTTCACACCTCTTTTCACCTCTCTTGACTTTGCACCACCTGAGTGCCCACTACCCCTTGCTCCCACCTCCTCTACACTCCCAGCTTTAGTTCTCCTATGCTATATAATCTCTGCTGATTTCCTTGTCTTTCTCACACTCGAAGAAGGCTCCACTATACCAAAGCAACATGTACAGATCCAGCCATTTAGAATGCATGCCAGATAATGTAGCAGATAATGGTACACACATCGCACCCCACCCCACTGCACTGCGCTTTTTAAAAAAAATATATATTTTAAAATAAAATATTTTATAACATTTTTAGAATGTTCTGTTGTGGGACACACTACTTTGTAAAACTGCTATCTAAAACTGCACAGTGAATGCTTAACATGGTGTATGGAAGCATTCGGGCTGTTGCCAGAAAACGCCTGGTTTTGAATCCCAGTCAATGCTGAGCCCGTTGGGACAGTCTTTTTCCAATTATAGAATTTCAGTTGTATACCGTTTAGACTTTTATACTTTATATTACATTTTAATATAAAAATAATTTAAAAAAGAAAGCAGGGTTATTTTACAAAAACAAAATTACTTAGTTGGATACATTAAAAACTAGTTTATTATTAAAGCTTACTGTAAACACGATGTGCTTCTTTCAGTTTACATCTGCTTTAAAGTAATCTATATTTTGTCTTCACGCAAATTTCAGCAACAAGTCATCAGGAAACAATTTTACTTTGAATTTTGATGATAAAAATATATTTCACACACTGTTCTTTACTGGCTTTAAAACTATATGTTACCATACTGTATATAAAGTATGGTGTATCTGTAGATATGACTTCATGTGATTTGCATGTGAGGAACAATAGGAGAAAGCACTACTTAAAAATCCTGATTAGGAGAAAAAGGTCCTGTGATTTTTTCCCTCATTACACTATATAGTCTAACAGTGTGACTTAAGACAAACTGTTCCACAAACAAACAAATAAATAAAGATGTATATTCAATTTTTGTAAAACCACTAACATCAACACTACATGAAACATGAAAACACTACAACTGGACCTGTAAGTAACCCCAACATCCATATGCCTTGTAAAACATACACATATAACAATTACAATATTAGGCAATAAAGTAGAAGCAAAATTATATTTGTCATTGTATAAACAGTTACAACAGATACATATCTTAACACAAATCTGAATAACAGAAGTTATTGAACCTATTTCACACCTGCTTGTCAAATTACGATGTGCCCAGTGGGTGTTTTGTTTTGAATATACTATGAATTAGTCCTGAGGCAGATAGTCAAAGTTTTAGAAACTATAAAAAATCAAATCTCTGTTGAGTTTGCACAAGAGAAAGGGGTACTTTTTGAGAAGTTGTGTACTGCTTGCAAAGCATCTTAAATTGAAAATCCGTCTGTCTGACGGTATTGAAGTTTATTTCATTGAGTAGAAAGTATTAAGTGTTATGTATTAACACATAGGAATGTGTTTATTACTTCTGTAAACTTCCCTTTTCTCAGGGAAATTATATAAAACACAACAGTTCCAACACCTACTATGATATCCTAATCTCATAGTAATCTAAACTTAATCTAAATTTAAGGTCTGTTTCTCTGACAGTTTCGTTATGCAAAATATTGTGGATCCATGAGCTCATTTATTAAACTTTGAGATCCTTACTGATTTGACTTTCTATTAATCTCATTTAGCTGAAACAGAAAAAGAAGACTTTCTGTAGTGAATTTTATTGGAATTTGATTTATTATAAAACTACTAACATCGGCACAGGAGTTGCTGCAGTTCATAGTCTCTCATTAGCCATTAGCCATCTCTTTTGACTGGATGTAACACCTTTCTCAATCTGTCCGGTGGGTGGGGGTTGGAGGTGAAGTGTCTCCCTTCCTTAATTTAACATCTGATATGTTCTCTGTACTGCTATGGGTTTAAGAGATTGTGAATGTTAAGTGACTATATAGAATAGTATGTATGTAAATATATGTATGTTAATGTATACAATTAATAAAAATGCCAATATATTATAAATATTAAATTATTTCAATAATTTAACAATATTGTTTTACTTCTTATTTTAATTATAGAAATATATTAGAAATAGTAACTTTCAAAATCTTCATATTTAAAAGATCAGATTAAAACCACAAATTACTAAAGATGCATCAGTGACTATTCGGAAAGTGTATTGAATGGGAGTGGAAATAAAAGCCCACACCCAGTTTCCCTTCCTCCTTCTACAAGGAGATAATATGCTGGCACAACAATACCTTCAGTGCTACATCAAAAAACTGAAATATGTGCTATATACTACAAGAGCAACTTTGTTGTTCAAAATGCTGTATAAATGTATAAAACTCAATTGTGATTTCTGTTTAAATTCTCTTGCTCTTTCCAAGCATCCTGGATGTTCATTCATGTTATTACTTTATTATAAATATGAAAATTAATATTTGACATACTGCGATATGCACAGTCAGAAGTGTGAATCTAGTTTGCATATTATTTTATTGTGAGAGAATCACAATTATATTCACTTTTGTATTAACAGTTACAACAGATTCATTAACACAAATCTGAGATATTTTAAAAAAGAAGTTTTTAACCCTAATGTAATTCACACCTGCATATGAGATCACATTTTTTTATTATACTGAGAGTGTGAAGATACAATAAGCACTGGGGTGACATTTAACACTGAGATAACTCAGTTGAATAACTTTAGTAAATATGTTGACAAAAGTCTGGATTTTCAGTTTCGCAGGGCAGGATCCCAGCTGGGAAGAAGTAATGTGAAGTTGGCCCACTGATGTTGAGCCAAATACTCACAAAACATGCGTAATCGTAAAGGATTTTGAATTAGCATTATTCTGCTTTATATGGTCAGTTGTTTCACATACATAACCTTTGAATAATAATTATCGCGTTATGAACTTGTTTCGAGATGCAGCCATTCAAAATGCACGATACAACCCCATACCGAGTGAAATTACCCACAGTTCACCACTCTATACCACGGTACATGATTTGGCTGGCCAAAATGACCGACAAGGGCACTCATGGTGCATTGGTTGTTAGTGAAACAATTTAATCATTTAATCTCTTTACTGTGCATGTTTTAATCCACTTAGCATTGAATATTTATAAGGAATTTTACAACTAAAGGGAAATTTTATTAGCTGAGCATGAAAAGAAGAAGATCATAATTTTTCTGAAGGTCATAAACTATATTAATTTAGGAACATAAACATATTATGTAAACTGTATATGGCTTGTATTGGTAGTTTAAAGATTTTACGTGCTCCTTCTGACTACATTAAGTTTATATACTGTACTTTATAAAAGGTTATAATGTTTTAACATGTCCTATGAATATTTGTGCTTGTTATCGCAGTAAAAAAATGCATACTTTTTAGAATTTGATTAATAGGGAATATAATATGGAATCGCGTATCTAAAGAAATTAATAATGCTATAATTATATTCATATACTGTAGGTCAAATTATAAAAGTAGTACACTTTCTTGGAAATGGCAACATCAGTTTAACTCCTTCCCATGTACTTATGTGTGTGGCGTAATGGGTTAGGCATGTGCCTTGTGTGGAAGTCAGGGGTTTGAACCCAGCTGTCACCATGAGTTTTCTTTTAACAAATAAAAATTTCTTTGAAAAACTCAAGTAGCAAATATTATGGACACTATATTGACATTTTTTACATTTCTAAATATCACAATATGTTCGAAGCTAAGTTATTTATTATTACCAACGAATAATTTCAAACTGCTACTGTACTGCCACTACAGTATAGCTTGTGGGAAATACATTTGTCCTGCATCAAAATTTAACTCATTCAGAACGCCCTACATTACAAACTCCAAGCATTTCATTTTGAGCTGAAGACCCTCACACCTGAAGAAGGCTTCACAGACGAAACGTTGTGTTTTCTCTCTTCTCTTTTCAGCATGGAATAAACTTATTACTTGTTCCTTTGCAGACTATGCATGCTGACGCAGCCACCCACTTGAAGTAGTTACAGTATATGTACTGCAAGGTGCCATGTTTTATTAAAAGACACTCCGACTCAAACAAGTGTTGTACAGTGATATAGACGTGGGTAATGTCATCCCCATCAAACTATGTGCTTATTGCGCAAATCCTGCTAAACTAAAAATTAGACACAAGAAGAGTATTATTGGACAATGTTGTGAGGCTCTGGTGGAATTTCTCTGTAAACTGAAGAATTATAGAGGAGACACATTGTGTATCGCCTCTTTTTACACTTGTAAAAAAGAACATTCCAATGTTAATGTGACACAGAAGATATTATTAATAATGTAGTGCTTTAAGGCTCACGTGGGTATCCACCCTACGCCGCTGGTGGATCGAACCCAGACCTCCAGCGTCACTCAACAGGGAACCAGCCAGTTGAGCTAAAGGGATATCACCTCTCACCCCAGCAGATCAGGTCCCTGCTATTCACAGGGAAGGCAGTGATGTCACCACGCTGGCAAGCCGGTTTGCACAATACCTGTAATGTCGGCCATATGGCATACGTGTTACAATAACCTTTTAAATCTAAAGCTGAAATTTTAGCCTTTGTCACTAATGAAACCACTAGATAAAGATGGATAGAAATCCCTACATTACAAACTCCAAGTGTTTCATTTTGTCTATTGCTACAATATCGACAGCAGTGTAGTTACAAGTAACATGTCAAAATGTTTTCAAAATAACCACAATTGAACAAGTTGAGGGTTTTGATAATAATAGAGAAATCATAACAATGACCCCATGTTGCTTAATGTTGATCACGCTTACCCAACTGAAAGAAGGACAACTGATTCGACACGAAAATACTTTATTTTTTCATTGACAAAAAGTAACAATGCACTCTCTTGTTTAACCAGATTGTTTTGTTGCTACACAGACTGTTAAACCAGAGGAAAAGAGTGCCTTTTTCTTCAAAGCATTTCGTTGATTCGATCACATATTCGTTTCCAATCATACAAAGTAAGTTTTTAGAATCTCCGATTAACCATGCCAATAATGGTTTACCGGAGAGTGCAAGGCGAGGCCCTTTTACCTCTGCACCCATTGAAATTTATGGATGTGGTCCAATTCTAGTAAATTTCAAAAGTCACAAGATTAAGAAACAGAAGAGCAGCGTAGCGGTCGGCTCTGGCTTTCCCATCTATGCCAATGCACTGCACGTACAATCTCTCCTCCTTCTCTTGACTGATGGGCAAAAGTTGGATATCATGGACAACTGTACGTTGCATTGGCATCTGTGAATTCTGCTGTGTAGATGGTGCTTCCTGAGGGGAGATAGACAGTGGGGACAATTCCTGGGCGGTGGTGAGCAGAGAGGCTGGGATGGAGTGTCCTGAGGAGGTGTCCGCCTTTGCTGGGGGCGGAGGATTGTGTGGAGATACGCATTCCACCAGGTACAGCAACCTAGTATACTTTAGCTCTTTTTTTCTGAACCAGGGAAAATCTGATCATGTTTCTCTATATCAATAATAAAAAAACTTTATTTTATATATCACCTTTAAAAGTGGCATCTCAAAGCAATACAGTAGGTGTAAAAACAGTTATAAGATTACAAAGTAAATACATATAAGAAAGATGAGTAGTTAGAAGTGCTACCAAAATTAGAAAATGAAACAGATACAGAGAATAAATAACAGTCTTCTGAAAAGAAAAGTTTTTAAGAAAAGAAATTTATGGTTACAAAGAAAGTGGAATATGGTGCAACTATCAGCTATATACGTATTTAGATCGTTAAATTACCTTTATTGGATTATGAGATAGTTATGAGATTCCCTATTAATTGGACTTTAAAAGTACTACATCTTTTTTGACAACAATAACAACAGCAAGTATTTATAGAAAAGGTTAAAACAATATAGCTTTTTATAAAGTATACAAACTTAATATAGTCATAACGAACATATCAAAACTTTTCCAAAGCAACCACAGTAAGTGACCAAGTTAATGAATTCGATGCAGAAAATGTTTCTGAAGAAGGTGGAATATACTATCGTGTCTTTTTTTTTAGCTACCACTACCATAAAATATATAAAGATATAAAGTATGTATACTATAATTATATTCCAAAATTAAAATAATTGAGCATGTTCAGAGACATTATGTTTCTGTTATTTTTATTGTCAGCTACCACAATTTCCATATTAATATTCCATATTATGTGGTTTTATAGACAGTAGATAGACAGTAGGGAAACAGCTTAAATAAAGCAACTGTTTCACTATCATCTAACATACCACAAGTGCCACATACCACCTGCGTTACAGGTGTTGTAACAGACAAATAAGTTCTGGATCCCTAGATGAAGTTTAAACAGATGAGTTTTATTGCATGCAAGGAACAATAAAACCGAAGTGTTGTTCAAAATACTGGTACAAAACTTCCAGTTTATATAGCTCTTTACTGCCGCTTCTGACGTAGCTCATTACCATGACGTAGCTCATTACCAGACTTTGGTTACTCTTAATGGTCCGTGTTAGGTTTCCTTCCTTGGGGGGGGGGGTTCCTAGCTGGAATCTGGAATCCTTATCAGTTATCCCCCTTCCGTGCCATAACTCTAAGCCTGTCACTTAGAAGTCCAGTGGTGTTTTGAAGAAATTATGTACATTCTGAGTGGCTGCACTTAGATAGCCCATTCAAATTACTGAAGAGAAAGAGGTGAAAGGGCTATGTAGAAAAGACAATAATAGGTCAAGAAAATAAAAAGAAGAAATAAAAACATTTTTAAATCAGTCAGTTTTTATCTTTTCCCCAGTGAACGAATTTAGATACTTTAATCTTAAAATAGATTTAACATTAAAGTTTCTTGCCAATAAGGCAGTGAAGATATAATTTATTTTCATATTTTACCAAATATCTTGGGTGGGCATGGGTGACAATTTGGAAATGATGGACAGGTAAAAGTAAGAGGTTGAACAGTCTATGAAGATATTAATTGCAATTGATTAAATGATTGCCACTTTCTATTATTTACACTCATTTAAATAATATATTATAATTAATAAGATTAAATTTTGAAATATTAGTTAAATCAAATACTGTGTGTGAATTGTCCTGTTTGATCTCTGTGCTGATGGAATAATCCAGGTTCCCATGTCTCTTACCAGACATAAACAGTTTTCTGATAATGAAAGTTAAACAGTAAGACAAAAATCTGGCGAATTGCAAATGGACTTGTGAAAGGCAGAAATGTCTAAATTTGAATTTGGACCCTGTTCCCCTTTTTACCTCAGCCTCCAGCCATTCTCACAATATCTTTCTGTTGCTTTCCTTCCCTCCCTTTTATTCCTGTCCTGTCTTTCCCTTCTTTTTAACTTTTATCATGAAAGTAACATCTACAAGTTATCTTTTGTTTACACAATCTATGCTTTTCATTGCCTGTTCACCATGACCATTGCAATTCTGTTCTTTATTTCCCTTTCCTCGTTGCTCTTAGTCTTTAATCACACCATGTCCTTTCTTGTTTTAGGTGATCCTTTTTTCTGCTTTTAATTTGTGTAATTTAATTTGTATGAGACTGTTATAAAAATGGAGGAATGGAGAAATAGTTTCATATAGTGAAGAACATAAGTTTTTAAATATTAATTGGATTCATTGTTTTAATTTATCAGTTTTGCACAGGGTTTTTATACTGCTGCTCAGCACTTTTTTGTCTTTTTGTTTTTAATTTAGAATTGACACCTGTTTATATAACCACCAATTTTAAATCAGCAATTGTAAATTTGCATGTGAAAATTTAGATTCAGTTAATTGGACTAAAATGTTCTGTTTAAATTAGGAGTAACTGTTTTATCAATTTGTACAATAACAAAGACAATATTTTCTTAATTTAAAAGATCTTTGTTATATTATTAAAAGCAATAATAATGTGTACAGTACTTAATTTTGTACCTTTAACATTGATGGATTTCCTCACACAATTTATCATCTGTAATATCTATTCAGATTCATGTCCTTTGTTGAGTTTAAATATCTATTTTCTCTGTCACTTTCCACCCTACTCAACACTACAATCGCTGTCACCAACAACTGGCAAACTTTCTCTGCAGTCATCCCTGAATAAACATTTTAGCAAAACAAACACTAATTACTCTAACACACATAATGAATACCTTATCATAAGTAAAACATGCTACTATAAATCCCTAACTCCACATGCTCATAATATGTGACTGAGAGAAATTGTTCAAATTATTCTAACATTACTTACTAATGATGTGTCTAGGAGCATCAGTAGATGTATTAATTCAGTGTATTTACCTCCATGTGTAGGATGTTGCCCCAACCAGCATCCAGAGGGTAGACAAATGAAATGGCCAGTGACAAAAAGTCACTGTGGCTTCATTTTGAGGATGATGTGAACACAGTGCTGGAGGTAACTATGAAAGCTGGTGTTGACAGAAAGCTGCAAACTATGACAACTGTCACACTGAGTCTGGCTTCAGAGCAGTTTGGTGCGGAGGAGGAGAGACTTGCCAAAGCACCATATTCCATGAACCAGAGGACAAAAATTCAGGCAGGAGCTGAAAACCCTGAAATGTCAGTACACAAGTGCGAATGAGGAGCAACATGCATCCTTGGCTGAGCTACATAGCATTCTGCAGAAAAGGCTCCTAATGATGAGGTGGAATGTCATCAGAGACGCCGTCGAGAAAGGGCAAGAAAGTGAGCAACATACATCTCCAACCCATTCAGATTCACCAAGAAGCTATTAGGGCACAAACGTAGTGGCAAGCTGTCATGTTCAAAGAAGGATATAGACCACCACATGAAAGATACCTACAGTAATCCAGGCAGGGAGGAGGAGCCAGGAGAGTTTAACATCCTGATAGATCTTCTCGAGCCAAACAGAGTTTGACATGAGAGAACTGCAGCTGAAGGAGGTCCAGGATGTTGTTAGAAAAGCAAGATCAAGGTCATCGTCAGGACCAAATTATACAAGCACTGCCCGAAGCTCCTTCTGCATCTCTGGAAGATTCTGTTAGTCATCTGGAGGATGGGATGGATCGCAGAACTGTGGAGATTTGCAAACAGTGTATGGATTCCAAAGAAAGAAAATTCCTATCGGATAGATCAGTTCAGAATCATTTTCCTGTCAAGCGTAGAAAGGAATATCTTCTTCAGTATTGTGCTTAACCAATTGATTACTTTTTTTACCAAGAATAGCTTCATTGACATATCAGTAAAGAAAGGGGGGGCATCCCAGGAGTGCCTGAATATCTGGAAAACACTGGTGTGGTGTCTCAACTAATCAGAGAAGCTAGACTGCCAACTTGGCAGTGTTCTGGTTAGATCTCGCTAATGCTTATGGCTCAATACCACATAAGTTGGTGCAGACCACACTGTTGAGAGGGTCTCTGTGAACTTTGTACACAGTTTTTCTACTGAAGCTGCAGTATTTTATAAGGTGACATCCACAGACTAGTTGAAAGTGGATTGGAAGAATGCTGAACACAAGTACTACTATGTAATTCTAACTTCTGTTAGATAGGAATGCATGCTATGAACCTAAGTAACCAGTTGTGTTAAAAGAAGTTATTTTTGGCAAATAGGGAACAGAAAGATGTGTGTGATTCCAGAACACTACCAATCTAAAAAGCACATGCGAGTGTGATAGATAACAGAAAAATATTTAAGGACTGTTCTAGTTTAATTATTATGATAAAAAAATACACCAAGCATTTCTGTGTGTTTCAATCCCATGCACGAAAAATAAAAACTTCTTTTAACTTCTGAGATGGACTCCTAACTGTCTTTTAAGGAGAAGTGGGAAAATGTCTCCAACAACACTAAGGAAACAGGCCAGAGGGGTGATGCACTACAGAGACTCAAGGGACGCGAAAGTATCTAAAGCAAGGATATAACTGTATACAAGAAAGTGGAGAGCAGAGAAAGCTGTTCAAGAAGCAGAGGCTAACCTGTGCCACAACAGGCTGGTTGGGGCAAAGACTCAGGGTAGGCTGGATTAGGATTTTTTCCAACCCCTTGCAGCAATACTATCAGTGGAAAGGAAAGACACCAACTGCTATAGGAATAAAAAAGAAAAGCTGTGGAGAAGATAAGGTCCAGCAGACCTTACAGGTGTAGTGGGGATGAGACAGCAGGAAGCCTGGACCAGATTGGACCAGGCAATTGAAAGGAAGATCAAATGGGGTGAGTTGTAAAGGCAGAACCCCACCACATCAAGTTCCATGTGGTGTACGATGTGCTCCCGTGTCCAACTAACCAGTACATCTGGAGCAAGGCAGAGTCTCCAGGGTGTCTTCTGTGCTCAAAACAAGAAACCATGGAGCACATCCTGAGCAGCAGAGAGGCGGTATCGTTGGTGCCACTACCAAGTCCTGAAAGCCATTGCAGAAGCAGTAAGCACAGGGATTCATGAAAGTAAGCAGGTGCAACCTCCCACACAATCTATCACATTTGTAAGAGCTGGATAACAGCCTAAACCCTCAACAAACCCATCATTAGGGATCTTGGCATCTGCCAGGAACTGGCATTTGTTGACAGACCTGGAAAATCAGCTTCCCCCAACAGATTTTAACAACCACCTTGAAACCAGACATCATGCTGGACTTAGAGATCACCATACAAGTTATCTTACTGGTGCTCTCTGTCCATTGAGAAGATAACCAAAGGAAACTCACCAAGTACAAGGGACTAGTCAGTGACTGTCACAGCATGGGCTGGAAAGCAAGGTGCATGCCAGTTGAGGTTGTGAAGCTAGCAGGGGGTGCTCACCCTGCAGTCCATGTGGGTCCTAATGCCCTAGTTTAGTGACGGAGACACTATACTGTAAAAAAGTACCACTCTTTGGATGAGACGTAAAACCGATGTCCTGACTTTCTGTGATCATTAAAAATCCCAGGACATTTCTACAAAAGAATAGTAGTGTAACCCTGGCGTACTGGCCAAATTTCCCATTGGCCCCTACCAATCATGGCCCCCTAATAATCTCCATCTATAAATTGGTTTCATCACTCTGCTCCTCCCGATTAATACCTGATGTGTGGTGATGGTTCTGGTGCACTATGGCTGCCATTGCATCATCCAGGTGGATGCTGCACATTGGTGGTGGTGGAGGGGAGTTGCCGTTACCTGTAAAGTGCTTTGAGTGGAGTCTCTAGAAAAGTGTAATATAAGTGTAAGCAATTATTAAAACAACTGAAGCAGCAGAAAGAGCTTCAAGATGGCTCTGGGTTAATAGTGGAGATCCTTGGGGATTAGTTTACTGCCACCTAGACACAAGCTGAGATCTGATCAGCCTCAACTGGGTCACCTGGGGGAGGGTGTATGATGTTGAAAGACCTGAAAGACCCAATGAATCTAGGAACATCACTGATGATGTGTTTCGGAGTATCAGCAGATGTGCAGTACTACTTCACTTTTATTGTACAAGATGGGAAATTTGCTTTGCAGGCAGGTAAAAGACATAACAGTTCACTATACATGTAACACAACTTAAATCCATTAACAAATAAGAGACATACATGTATGATGAGAAAAAATATATATAATACACAATCAATGGTCCAAATTAAACAGGTTAATATTTGTGGGAATGGAAGATAAATTAGATCTATTGTGCTTGAATCTACAGACGCAACCACTCATAACAAGCGGTAGAACTCATTGCCGCAGTAAGCTAGCTGCATTTTTCTTCATTATACCACAGTGTATTTCAGTGTGTGATTCACTTGACAAAAGACGATCAATAGGTGGCACTTGTGGTGCATAAGACGTTAGTGAAAACATTAGTTTACTACTACAAAAGTTTAAATCCTTGAGCCCCTTTTATAAGGGGAATGTAACTATAATAACACCATTATTTAGTAAAACTAAGAAATATAATCAATATAGCAAATTGTAAAAGTCATCATGCAGTGCATGCTTCAAGTAATGTTAATACAAGTAGTTTTAGGGGTTGTCTAGATCACTAAATTGCATTCTTACACCAGCTTCTACTACAGACATTCAGGCTGTAGCATGCCTACAGGCTTCTCCTGAACTGAAAACCAGAGCCCTGACTAAAGCCATCTAAATTAATTCAGTGTTATATAATATAATTGAAGTACTTTTTAAATCTTAAATCTTAATCTGGAATATTAATATAGAATCATGTTAAAAACCAAAGGAAACTTTGATATCTGAAAATAAAAATAGTTTCTGAATGTCATTAACAATGATAATTTATATAAATATAATATATTTATATAGCTGTTAGTGGTAGCCCACTGTAGCGGCGAGGCTTATTAATAAGACAGAATTAAGTGTTGCTGTGCTTTCCCAAATGAGGCCCCCCTCTCTCTTCATCTCTGTGGTGCAGCCACAGAGAAACTATTCATGCAGGCTGATTTAAGGTGTTTACTTTTGATAAGGGACAGCTCCCAAATGGGGATGCACTTAGCTAAGCCTGGCTTTCATGATCAATGGTCATCCATTGGTGCCTAAAAGTCTGCAAGATTCCAAGGCAGAGCCTCATCCAAGTGGTTTACAACCCCAAGGTCAGAGGGCATGGTTACTCATCATCAGCCAATAGGAACTGGTAGGGCTGAGTAACCCACATGGGTCTCTGATGCCCATGAAACTTTCAGCCAATGAACGAGCTGAAGTTCCTCCAGGTAAAAACAGGCAACACAGAGAATTCTAAGGAGAATTCTAAAGAAAAATTCCAGGGGTGCGAGACAATTCCATGGCAGGACAGCCCAGGAGCAGAAAGGCTCCCAAGGGCAGGACATTCTCGCAGCGTGCCTCCTGAACATTCTGAGACTCAGCCTGGACAACCACGTAACAGCCAGTGCGTCTGAATGCCAGAACTGCTTTGTTCTAAGAGTCAAGAGCGGAGGTTGCCAGAGAGTAACCAAAGGATCCACCTGAGGTTAGCACCAGCAGCAAGCCTCGTGAACAGGTCGGAATGGTGGACAGCTGAATCAGTATTCAGAACTAGCGCATCATCAGGAACGAACCGGTCTTCTTCCTGACCTGCTGGAACCCACAGTCATCTTTTCTCCTGTGCACAAACTTCACTAGTTAAAGCCAACACTAACTAGCCGGTCTTCAGTGAGCAGCAGCAGTGCACCATCACAAGCAGCACAGCACAGCCTGGCATGGAGCCAGAGAGCACAGATTGGACAGCAACAAGCCTGCAACTGTTTCTTTGTGCCTGCAGGAGATCTGAATCCCCAGATATTGAATGAGTATTCAACTTCACTGCATTACTGCTCGAGAATTCAATTGTTATCCCAACCAGTTGATATCAATTTAATTCCTAAGAGTTATGTACTTGTTTTGAGTATCTAATGTAGAATTTGTAACCAAGTTCAATTACGAAACAGTCTAAATGAATGATATACCGAACGTATGTCCTCTTGATATGTGTAACTCTTTGAAACTGAATGAATATATATCTTTTGTATTCTGATAACCCTCACGATAAGATCTGTTAGGTTTACATGCATATTCTATGTATGAATAAATGTATCCTCGTGTATTAGTACCTGTGTGTGTGCGTTGTTTGAGTTATATCGCATGTTTGGATTCTAAGGCCATTAAAAGAATCATTTTGTGATTTACTGCCACAATTAATAATTGTCCCAGTAAATGCTCAAACACCTACAGAACTGGTGCCTCGTGAGAGCACACTACATAATTTGGCATCCCTGGGTGGGCGTGGTAAGACTGAAATGTGTCAACCAAGCGGAATAATTCATATAAAACGCAGCGGGTTTCATACACGACAATACAGTGTGCTGAAAGCCAAAAGAAAAAAAAAAGTTCCCCTTTGCTCTTTAAGCAGTGCTTGATTGTTTTGTGATCTTTTGCGATCTACCGGGTTGATTGCATATTTGATCTTGTGGTTTTCTGTGGTAGAACTGTGATTTCGTACTTAAAAGTAATACTCTTTAAGTTTAACGATGGGTGCTATAAGGTCTGAATTCGAGCCGCTATTAAGCACTCTTTCTAGCAGCCACAAGTCAGACCACGATTTCCTCCATATCTCCGTCAGTGGAGAAGCTAGAAGAATAAACCTCCATTCTCTGAGAGAGCTAGTGAAGGACATGGAGAGATTTAACCCGCAGTGTCAGAGAATAATATCTAGAGTTATATTCAGGACCTCAGGTATACCCTGCAGTACATGCCAAATGCCACAGAACAGGAGAAAGTGTTTCTGGTCAGAAAGACTACCAGCAGAGCCGTACATGAGTGGATGGCTAGGCAGATGAAGAAAGTCTGTAATGACTTTGAACAGCTTTGTCAAGCACTTATCCAAGAATACAGTGCGCTTATTGACCCGTCTGCCGCGAGAGCCGCTGCCCTTAACATTAAGCACGAGAGAGCAGAGTCCCCTCGCGAAAATTACGAGAGACTTAGACGAACTTATTTTGCAGGGCGAAATGATGAGGGTTGCGAAGAGAACACACATTTCAAGGGTTTATTCGTTGCGAATCTCCACCCGTCAGTCAGAAAGATGATCTTAATGCATACAGATGCACAGATCATGAAAATGAATGATATTAGGAGATTCATGCAGAAAGCCTGGGAATATGATGTCCAAAGTCGCTCCGAGCAAAAAGCTGTTAAAGAGACTGTGTTCGCCGTCAGAGCCAGCAGGGTGAATCCCCTCCTGCTCAAAGGAGCACAAGCTCCTGAGCCAGCTAAGCCCCGTTCCAAAGCAGGCACACAGGACCGCACCCAGCGTCCTAAGTGCTGGGATAACACCAGGCGTCCTAAGTGCCATGAGAACACCGGGGGAGGGAAAGGGCTAGATAAAGCTGAACAAAAAGATTCAGTAGCCGCCCGCCTTGCCAGGCTTGAACATGCTTTATTAGGACAGGGACAACCACTCCCCAAGGCTGCCGGAAGCGTGAATGAACTGATACTCTCCACTGGAGGAGGCGGAGACCCGCCCCCTCTCCCTCCCTCAGTCTATCTGATTGAGCGGAAGGGTTCCTGCCTGGATGAGGTCAGCCACTCCCAAGTGAGTGCTGACTCCACCCTTGAAGTCACAGAGTAGGCAGTAAAACAGAGAGGAAAAGCAGGAAGCTTTTACCTCAAGGCTGCCATGGGAGATGTCTTACACAGTGAGACACTGATTGACACTGAGGTTGAAAGGTGTTTGATGTCATATGGCAAGCTCAAACGGGTAGAAAAAGAAAAGGGCATGCGACTCAGAGTGGAACCTTTGGTGGATCACCAGAAAGGCAAAGTGTGGAAACAGGTCAAGGCTCCTAAGCCTTCTGTACAGAAGAAAGGGGGGCCAAGAGGCAGACTGTGCTCACACAGTGCCAACCGAACACAGAAGCCCATGTGGAGATTCCTTCTGTTCCCTCTGGACAAGAAATAAAAATATTTTCTTGTTCCCCGGATATACAGGGAAGTCGTGTCCCGGCCAAGGTCCCAACAGCCTCCCTGCCACAGGAGCGGTGCTTCAAGCAGCCGCCTGATCCACCAGGTAAAGCACACCCCTTTCACATCCCTAAAGAGAAGCAGATCTCCCCACCTGGTGATGAGAAGGAGCTTTCTCTGTGCACCCTGGCACCCAAGAGGGGTCAGGACCACTACCCTGCAGTGTTGGAAGGGATCCAGATGGCAGGAGAGCAGGTTGGTGATGTAGCCCTCACCCTTAACCCTGAGAGGTCCTCTATTAGTGAGGATCTGCTTGAGCAGCTGTCACAGGGCCACCGCAAGGTGCCCCTGGTGCAACATTCACAGGTTAAACAGGAGGTCCAGCTGGACGCTGAGACTACTGCGCTGTGGACACACCTGATCCCAGATGCCGATTCCCTTTGCTGTGACCCAGGGAACCTGCAGTCAGGTAACCTTATTTCTCACAACTACCAGGTAGTGAGTGAGACTGACCTGATTGTTCCTGCCTCAACGGCAGGGTTGCCAACACACCCAGTCCCCCAGAAGGGACAGGGAATGAAAGCCGAGCCAGTTTTCTTACAGCCACCAGCTCAATTTGTCAGTCTGAGTCTGACCAACAGTGGTTCACCCAGACTGGAGCTGGATGGTCAAGCCACCTGCCTGTTAGTGCAGAACATGGCAAAGGGGGGTGTCAGAATCCCCGCCCGCACTGACATGGGCCTGGTGGGTGATAGCGAGTTCGAAGACTGTGAACTGACTATCCCAGTGCTGGGGCAGCTCCCTGAACCCCTAGCGAGGGAAGGGGGGAGCGAGTAGGTGTCCTACACCGGCCCCCAGCAAACGATTGTAAACATGCCGATAGAGGGATTCCTCAATCAGGAGGGGTGCAGGGTGGACCTGAACAGTGAGAATGGGGTAACAATCCCAGATCACTCAGGTGCTCCAGATGACCACTCAGCCGAGGGTCAGGCATGCTCCACCGCTGCACCACCCCCAGCAGGGTTCCTAGAGCACAGGCATGAACAAATCGAAAAAGCAGATGCCCTGGAAACGGAGGAGCAGCATCAGCCGCTGCGTCAGATCTCCCCAGATTTCCAGGATGTTGGTGCCCAAGATGCCACATGGCATACTGAGAAAGACACCATGTACATGCTGCACCAGCTTAGAAAGGCGACAGTCACTCAGAAGGAGATGACTGGGATCAGCCAGCCTAAAAGACTTTTGGGAGGACTGATTGCTGCCACCACTGTTGTGCATTTGCTCTTTTTGGTAGGTTTGTTTGTTACTGGTACTCTTATCCTGACTGCCCCAAGAAGGCAGGTGTCAGAGATGTCAGAGGGTAGTGACAGACTGTATCAACAGCAGCAAAAGCTGGAAATCTTAGGGAAAATCCTACAGGCGACTTCCTATGCAACAGGGTTAAATCTTATTCCCCAACCAGTGGGCATGATTGTCGGTGTTATACAGTGGGTTTATGCTTGTGTGCAACAGGCCAGAATGTTGATGCAAGACCTGTTAAGGGAGTTCAGTGCCACTGTAGCAAGTCTAGCCATGGCACAAATCCCAACCCACTTGATTCCACTCTTCTCAGTAGAGGAGCATGTGCCGTTAACCATCCCATCGCTCATAGCTCACCCAGAAGGCAAACCAAGATTGAATTCGGTTCCAAATCTTGAGATGGGTATGGCTACCAATGCTATCCATTGGCTGTGTCTAAACGATCCACCAATGAAGGGTGCAAAGCTACTAACGGGCAGAGGGAGGTTAATGAACCCCATGAAGAGCATGTGGGACGTAAATGGCTGGTCAGCACACCACATTTAATTGTCACTATGACTTGTGACAGGCACGATACAGCTACCACAATGCAGCTACCTAATCAAACAGTTTTCTTGCAAGTTCCCGAGGAGGCCACAGTGCATCTTGGTGACTTAACACTGTACTGTCTAGAACCAGACACATAAGACCAAACTTGAGGTCATGGATGCCTTCAGGTGCCACACTATTGAATTGGATAGAAATCCAAAAAACAGTAAGCCCTGGAGAGGTACAGGTAGTTAATTTGCTTTAATGGAACAAACCTCCAAACCACCCTAGCAGATACCCAACACGGGTGTCGTGGTTTATCGGGGGGCTGGGAACAGGAACTGTTGTTATTGTAACACTACTGCCGGGTAGCTGGATCATGACTGGATGTACTCCGAATGCTGTACTCTTATATCAAGATGTACTCCGGGTAGCATGAATGAGTCAAAGGTAGCATGTCAAAAGAAAGGAAGTTACTTCTTCCCAAATATCTGCCTACAGAGGTATCAGATACTGACAGTGAACTTCCTGATGTGTAATGCCTAGACTGAGATGATGTCTCCTACCTTGTTTATACATACTCCAGATGTTATTCATCCTGTTTGTTCCCAATGCTAGTTCCTGTATGAATTCTCGAGGAGTAATGTGGACATTTAAGGTTAATGTTCTAATGACAAGGGACATCACTTAACTCTGTTTTGTTTTGAAGGCAACAATGCCTCAGGACCTCGTGACCTTCAAAAAGGGGGGATATGTAGCGGCAATGCTTGTAAATAAGACAGAATTAAATGTTGCTGTGGTTTCCCAAATGAGGCCCCGTCTCTCCGTTCATCTCTGTGGTGCAGCCACAGAGAAACTATTCATGCAGGCTGATTTAAGGTGTTTACTTTTGATAAGTGGGGATGCACTTAGCTAAGCCTGGCTATCATGATCAATGGTCATCCATTGGTGCCTAAAAGTCTGCAAGATTCCAAGGGAGAGCCTCATCCAAGTGGTTTACAACCCCAAGGTCAGAGGGCATGGTTACTCATCATCAGCCAATCAGGAACTGGTAGGGCCGAGTAACCCACATGGGTCTCTGATGCCCATGAAACTTTCAGCCAATAAACGAGCTGAAGTTCCTCCAGGTAAAAACAGACACAGAGAATTCTAAGGAGAATTCTAAAGAAAAATTCCAGGGGTGCGAGACAATTCCATGGCAGGACGGCCCAGGAGCAGAAAGGCTCCCAAGGGCAGGACATTCTCGCAGCGCGCCTCCTGAACATCCTGAGACTCAGCCTGGACAACCATGTAACAGCCAGTGTGTCCGAATGCCAGAACTTTGCTTTGTTCTAAGAGTCGAGAGCGGAGGTTGCCAGAGAGTAACCAAAGGATCCACCCGAGTTTAGCACCAGCAGCAGGCCTCGTGAACAGGTCGGAACGGTGGACAGCTGAATCAGTATTCAGATATAGCGCATCATCAGGAACGAACCGGTCTTCTTCCTGACCTGCTGGGACCCACAGACATCTTTTCTCCTGTGCACAAACTCTGCTAGTTAAAGCCAACACTAACTAGCCGGTCTTCAAAGAGCAGCAGCAGCCCACCGTCGCAAGCAGCACAGCACAGCCTGGCACGGAGCCAGAGAGCGTGGATTGGACAGCAACAAGCCTGCAACTGTTTCTTTGTGCCTGCAGAAGATCTGAATCCCCAGATATTGGATGAGTATTCAACTTCACTGCATTACTGCTCGAGAATTCAATTGTTATCCCAACCAATTGATATCAATTTAATTCCTAAGAGTTATATACTTGTTTTGAGTATCTAATGTAGAAGTTGTAACCACGTTCAATTACGAAACGGTCTAAATGAATGATATACCGAACGTATGTCCTCTTGATATGTGTAACTCTTTGTAACTGAATGAATATATATCTTTTGTATTCTGATAACCCTCATGATAAGATCTGTTAGGTTTACATGCATATTCTATGTGTGAATAAATGTATCCTCGTGTATTAGTACCTGTGTGTGTGCGTTGTTTGAGTTATATCGCATGGTTGGATTCTAAGGCCATTAAAAGAATCATTTTGTGATTTACTGCCACATTTAATAATTGTCCCAGTAAATGCCCAAACCCCTACAGAACTGGTGCCTTGTGAGAGCACACTACACCACTTATTTTTAAACATGCATGGAATTATTTAATTCATTCACTTGCAGTTATTCTCGAAACAATCTGAAATTCGTTTTAACTACATTTTGCTGTATTTTATTATTGTAGTGGAAAATGAATAGTTTCATAGTTTGTAATGTAGCTTGTCCAATCCTATCACACCCGAAGAAGGCTCTACAGCCAAAATGTTGTGTTTTCTTTCTTCTCTTTTCAGCATGGAATAAACCTATTACTTGTTCCTTTGTTTGTGTGCTATGCTTTGGTACAATGCTTGCCTGTGTAGTGGTTTTGTGATTTTACTGAGACAATTATTAATTGTAGCAGTAATCACGAGGTGGTTCGTTGTGGCTTTTAGAAAATCAATTGTCAGAACAACTAACAACGCACATACACGGATTCAATACACGAGATACATTTATTAAACATAAATTGTGCACCAAACATATAGCAGTCTGCCTGGATACAGGCAGCAGACCTTACTGTGAGGGTTATCAACATACAAGGTATATAATCTCGAAGAGATGCAAACACAAAGAGATACACAACAGAGAATATATTTCAATATATTGTTCGGCTATACCAAATCGCTAATCAGTGTTATTACCCACTGTTACACTAGACTCAGAAGTAAATACATTACTCATGAATTAAATTGATAACAACTTGTGTTGAGGTAACAATTAAATTCTCGAAACGCAATGTAGAACATGGGGTATACTTATCCACTGTAGGGATTCGGATTACCTGGCACAAACACCAAACCAGCTGACAGGCTCTGTTGCAACCTCTGTTCCAGCGGTCGTCCAATAGGTGTCCATCTAGGCGTCCTCTGGCTACCGGCCAACCAATCGAGGTGCAGCTAGGAGTAGGACGAGCGAAGGAATCTAACTTCAATGTGCAGGGCAGTAGTTGCTCCTGGGGATCTATCAGCAGTCCGGATGACTAGTAGAAAGTCTCTATGCACAGAGTGTGACCGCGGGTCCTCGTAAGTCACTCTTTTGCACGGAAAGAAACTGGTTTGTTCCTGGTCCAGCACTGCTTCTGAATAAGCTATTCAGGTTGTCGACGAGAGTCCAACTATAGGCTGCCGTTGATCAATCGGAGCATTCACATTGGTCGTTGCAGAATTCTTGAGTACGTACGGGATCCTCGGCCTCGCGCAGACAACACCGGTTGTCACGTGATGGTCTCTGAGGATGCGCAGAAATGGCCAAGGAGAGCTCCGACCTGAGCTTGCGCTACCTTTTTGACCAAGACACAGATGTGTGTTGATTGGTTGAGAGTTTGGTGGGCATGGGAGACCCACGTGGTATTACGACGTCCTGCCAGTCCCTGATTGGTTGATCAAGGTGAGATATGAGTCACTTACTCCTGACATTTATGAATGGAATCCAGATGTCCATCTGACACTCCCTAGACAGATAGGCGCCGATGGATGACCATTGATCATGATAGCCAACCTTATCTAGGCGCATCCGCATTTGGGAGCTGTCCGTTATCAAAAGAAAACACCTTAAATCAGCCTGCATGAACAGCTTCTCTGTGGCTGCATCACAGAGATGAAGAGAGATGTGGGGCCTCATTTGGGAAAGCACAGCAACGCTTAATTCTGTCTTATTAACAAACATTGCTGCTACATATCCCCCCTTTTTGAAGGTCACGAGGTCCTGAGGTGTTATTGCCTTCAAAACAAAAACAGAGTTAAGTGATGTGTGTTGTGACACATTGGATATTACCAACCAATATCCACATTACCTCTCGAGAATTTGTGTTGTAAAGAACCTTGCGTATACCTTCTCTCGGTTATAAGGTTATAAGGTCTGTATCGTTGAGAACAAACTCGACTACCTGTACCCACTCAAGGCTTACTGTCTCTTGGATTCTGTCATCCAAGTCAACGCTGTGTCCTCTGAAAGCGTCCACAATCTCATGTTCCATTTCATACAGTTCTGACTCCAGGTGGTATAGTGCTAAATCGTTGAGATGCACTATACAGATGCAACCAATCAAAGTGTGCGGCAGACACGTACCGCGGGTAATTGGCTAAGTCATCGTGCATCACCGAGGTTCGTGATTGGTTGACCGACAGGGGCACTCGTGGTGTGTTGGTCGGTCGTAGACAGTGTGTGTGTGTGTGTGTGTGTGTGTGTGTGTGTGTGTGTGTGTGTGTGTGTGGGGGGGGGGAGAATCCCTTCAGATCTCCCTTCAGATTTAAAAGGTTATTAATCATATCTTCGGTGTCGCATCTTCCCAGTGTAGCTGATCTTTTGCTGCCTGGGTAAACTATCACAAAGCTTTAGAGAACTTCACATTTCTATTATCAACAAATCGTAAATATGATGTTTACATTGGCATTATTAATTAACAAATACAACATAAATTGTTATCTTTGTCTTCTACGTATCTTAATAAACTATCAGCACAGCTTTCTCCCCTTTTAGATTTATTTTTCTTGGGATTTTGGGATCAAATTTGGAAAGATTAGATTGTAATCGTTTTTATTTTTTAAATACATTTTAGAAAAGTGTAATCTATACTAAAAAGCTGTATTTATTTAATACCACTCGATACTTATATTAATGGAGGAATATAAGGAATAAGGAACACGTATATTCTTAGGTCCATATCTTCGCAAGGGAATCAGTGCGAATTGTAATACTGATTAAATGACCGCGGGCACTTTCCACCCCCTCTGACAGCAGGAACTCCTATTCTTAGCTCAGCAGCTCATTACAATATAGGGTGTTTAAACCGTTTTTTTTTACACAGTGACACAGCGTCGCATTGTGAATCTGTTTTTTCCGTGTTTACAAAGAAAGTGGAATACAGTGATACTACCTGCTATATACTGTAGATACATATGTTAAGATATTTAGACCCGGCGCGGCACCGAGAGAGGGAGTAGGCGCGGAGCTCAGCAGTACAGAACGAACGTTGTGCTGCCTGGAGCGCTTAATGGCACCAATCGCGTCTGCATCTATAACTTAGCTTTAAAAATTAATTAAGCAATATGAAGCATCTCTTTTTACTTTTAAGTCCCTTAATTATCATTAAGCACAGCTTTCTCACCACTTACACTACTTTTTGATACCATCCTTAGACAAAGCAGAAACTTGTTGTACTTTCTAATGACATTACAAGTGGAAAGATTACAGATTTTAATCGTCTTTAATTTTGTTACGTTATACATTTTAGAAACGTTTCATCTATACAAACACCACAAAACTATTCTCGATTGTATTTCTGAATGTTATGTTACACTTAGTTCACTGTTTTAAATACATCTAATTAAGAAAGTTACTGTAGGTGCTAGCATAAACTGTTAGTAATCAATAATATTAAATTTAGCACTGTAATAAGTTGTTGCACTTTCCCCCGCATCTTGTAGAAATATATTTTCATTGTTCAAATATACATTAAATCTGACTATCATATAATAAGTTAAATACAAAACTAAAGAAAAAAACAGGGTAAAATATAATTCAAAATATTTTGCTAACAATTTTAACTGTTTATAAATAATAAAATGTATTAACTAAGGAGTAGGATGGCACAGTTGTTAGTATGCTTTTTGTTTTGTTTCTTTTTCATAAATACAACAGTAGTACCTGATGTCTCAGTGGCTTTCAAAATTAAATTATGCATGCAAACCTGTGAACTGGCCTGTGGCCTGTGATACTGGCCATGTAATACTCTGCATTGTGGAATAATAGTTTATTTTAAAGGATAGAGAAAGCACAGAAAATAAGCGGTTAGATTGATCAGATTAGTATGAAAAGCCATTTAGCAAAGAGGGAATGAGAGGAGTGACAAACTAGTATACTTTAGATCTTTTTTTTCTGAACCAAGGAAAATCTGATCATGTTTCTCTATAACAATAATAAAAAACTTTATTTTACATATCACCTTTAAAAGTGGCATCTCAAAGCAATACAGTAGATGTAAAACCAGTTAAAAGGACCACAGATTACGAAGTAAATACCCAGACAAACGCAAATGCGTTTTTAATAAAATGCTTTTATTCATTCTTTATCAGACTCACATTCCCGAATGTCCTCCGCCCCGGTCAAGAATCCTAGGAAGAACACGAAACAGCTTGTTAATAAAATTGTTGCAATTTTGTTCGGTCAGTTCTTTCTCCCAGAATTTGTAGATTGCATCGATCAGTTCTTGCTTTGTGCTGGGTTTAGCAGTTTTCTGAACATAGTCTTTCAGCGAATGCCAAACCATCTCTATCGGATTTAGATCTGGGGATTCGGCTGGAGTTTTCACCCAGTTCACTCCTTCTGCTACAAGCCTCGCCCTTGCTGCTGTGTGTTTCGGATCGTTGTCTTGAAAGAGACGGTGCCTTGATCCAAAGTGCTCCCTGATATATGGGGCGGCATGCTATTTCACCACGACTTCCTCTAAGAATTCACGATCCATAATTCCTTCGAAAATAAGAAGTGGTCCCTGGCCTCTTCTAGATATACCCCCCGAGACGTGAACCTTCAGTGTATGTTTGGGTTTTGGCTTGTCCACATATCTCCCCTTTTTACAAAATGACATTGTTGAAAACTGTTCTAGAGCCACTGTTGTTTCGTCGGTGAAAAGTACATCATGAAATGTCTCCCTCTGTTCAATCCATTGGAGCACTTGTTTGAGTCGTTCCTCCTTGCTTTTTACCCTTATCATGGGGCATGTGTTGGTTTTTTTGTATCTCCATCCAAGCCTTCTGTGCATTCTTCTTATCGATGTCTGACTAACGCTTGCACCGAGGTCAGCCCATAGCCGTCTTTGAACTTGCATCGCCGGTAGCTCATCATTTTCATCCGTCAGTCTGTCGATGGCTCGCACAATAGGACTTGGAAAAAAAAAGAGATTAACAGTTAGTTATAAAAATAATGTGCGTAGTTGTATTTACATGCAAGAAAAGTATTTTTAGAAAGTTATTTACCTTTGAATCGTCCTCAGTTTAGATTCTCTTTGCCTCCTCTCCCCTTTAGGAAGTCTGTCTGTATGTTTAACAATAGTGGGTACTGGCCTAACTCGGCCCTGCACCCATTGTTAGGTGTTAATGTGTTGTTGTTAAGTGTGAATTTGTACCCGTTTCCCTGAGGTCTGGCTTTTTTTCTGGAAAACCATAACTCTGGTCTTGTCCAGATTGACTGTCAGCGCCCAGGTCTGACAGTGCTGCTCCAGCAGTGCCAGGTTCTGCCGCAGCCCCTGTTCTGTGGGCGACAGCAGGACCAGGTCTTCTGCATAGAGCAGGAACTTGATTTCTGTAATTAATGCAGATCAGAAAATCAAGGAACAAAACAATTATTGCGCCCGGCTCCTCAATGGGATCGCTTTGACGTGCTAATGCGTTGGTTTAACAGTCCGGGTGTGGCAAGCCTCTAATGTCTCCCGACTTCGGCAAAAGGAACCTGCCTTTCATTGGAAGACAATGAACACATTCTAGCCGTACATGAGAATATAGCATAAATACACCAAGGGATTGGGTGAGTTCCCATCACAAAAAAAAAACTGCGAGTCTGCACTACAGTGACCATAGTACAGTATGGAGACCAAGACCTTTTACGGGAAGAGACGAGGTGCTTCTGCCGCCCCAGCTTGCAAAGAGCGAAGGGTAAGCAAATACAGCAGGCTTCATCTGAAATATGCGATTATAGCCCATATTAAAAGGTATTATTGCCATTTTGAATTATACATTCAATTATAAATATTTCTTCACAGCCTGTTCTTCAGGAAAACACCACACAGGCGAAACAATCTTCGAAATCTACCACCAGGACAGTAAAAAAGAAAGCAGTAAGACGGATAAAAAGAAAAGTTTATTTGGACGTCTGTTCCGCAACTGATGAATACTACTGTGTGACTTTATTTCTTACATGAATTATGTTATTTTGCCACAGGCTGTGGGTCTCTGCTCTCGGCCACTGGCCAGGGTGCCAACCTGAAGAAGCAGCACCTGTATGGAGAATTTTTCTCAGCAGCGGGAGCAGTACGACGCATTACTGGGGAGGATTGGGAGGTTAGAGACACTCCTGAAGATGCAGAAGAAGGAGACAGTATGTTCCGGCAGTCAAACAGTAGAGCAGCTGTCTCCCGATAAGTGCCTCTCCCCGCCGCGCAGGTTGCAATGCCTGGCGGAAGCTCTGCCCCCCACAGAGCACACACCGCCTCAGGACACTCCATCCCGGCCTCTCTGCTCACCACCGCGCAGGAATTGTCTGATGCTGTCCCCGCCGTCTATCTCCCCTCAGGAAGCACCATTAACAGAGCAGAATTCACAGACGCCAGTGGGACGAACAATTCTCCCAGATATCCAACTGTTGCCCATCACTCAAGAGAAAGAGGGGGGGTTGTACTTGCAGTGCATCGGTATAGATGGGAAAGCGAGAGCCGACTGCTACGCCGCCCTCATGTTTCGAAATCTTGTGACTTTTGAAATTTACTGGGAGTGGACCACATCTGTAGATTTCGATGGGTCCAGAGCCAAAAGTGCCTTGCCTTGCAATCTCAGAGAAACCATTAGTAGCATGGTGAACAAGAGATTCTCAACACTTACTTCGTGCGAATGGAAAATAATTCGTGATCGGATCAACAAAATGCTTCGAAGAAGGAGGCACTCTTTTCCTCTAGTCTAACAGTTTGTCCACAAGCAAAACATCCCTGTTAAACAAGAGGAATGTAAAAAAAAAACAATTACTTTTTGTCTATGAAAACCAGTGTGTGTGTCTCTCTCTCTCTGCTGGATGTGTCTCTCTCTCTCTGTTGAATGAATAAAAGCATTTTATTAAAAACGCATTTGCGTTTGTCTGGGTATTTACTTCGTAATCTGTGGTCCTTTTAACTGGTTTTACATCTACTGTATTGCTTTGAGATGCCACTTTTAAAGGTGATATGTAAAATAAAGTTTTTTATTATTGTTATAGAGAAACATGATCAGATTTTCCTTGGTTCAGAAAAAAAAAGATCTAAAGTATACTAGTTTGTCACTCCTCTCATTCCCTCTTTGCTAAATGGCTTTTCATACTAATCTGATCAATCTAACCGCTTATTTTCTGTGCTTTCTCTATCCTTTAAAATAAACTATTATTCCACAATGCAGAGTATTACATGGCCAGTATCACAGGCCACAGGCCAGTTCACAGGTTTGCATGCATAATTTAATTTTGAAAGCCACTGAGACATCAGGTACTACTGTTGTATTTATGAAAAAGAAACAAAATAAAAAGCATACTAACAACTGTGCCATCCTACTCCTTAGTTAATACATTTTATTATTTATAAACAGTTAACATTGTTAGCAAAATATTTTGAATTATATTTTACCCTGTTTTTTCTTTAGTTTTGTATTTAACTTATTATATGATAGTCAGATTTAATGTATATTTGAACAATGAAAATATATTTCTACAAGATGCGGGGGAAAGTGCAACAACTTATTACAGTGCTAAATTTAATATTATTGATTACTAATAGTTTATGCTAACACCTACAGTAACTTTCTTAATTAGATGTATTTAAAACAGTGAACTAAGTGTAACATAACATTCAGAAATACAATCGAGAATAGTTTTGTGGTGTTTGTATAGATGAAACGTTTCTA
This sequence comes from Atractosteus spatula, assembly GCF_055471065.1. Lineage (NCBI taxonomy): Eukaryota > Metazoa > Chordata > Actinopteri > Semionotiformes > Lepisosteidae > Atractosteus > Atractosteus spatula. The sequence goes on along the minus strand of NC_142709.1, from coordinate 42,627,440 downwards.
AAATGTATAACGTAACAAAATTAAAGACGATTAAAATCTGTAATCTTTCCACTTGTAATGTCATTAGAAAGTACAACAAGTTTCTGCTTTGTCTAAGGATGGTATCAAAAAGTAGTGTAAGTGGTGAGAAAGCTGTGCTTAATGATTATTAAGGGACTTAAAAGTAAAAAGAGATGCTTCATATTGCTTAATTAATTTTAAAAACTAAGTTATAGATGCAGACGCGATTGGTGCCATTAAGCGCTCCAGGCAGCACAACGTTCGTTCTGTACTGCTGAGCTCCGCGCCTCCTCCCTCTCTCGGTGCCGCGCCGGGTCTAAATATCTTAACATATGTATCTACAGTATATAGCAGGTAGTATCACTGTATTCCACTTTCTTTGTAAACACGGAAAAACAGATTCACAATGCAACGCTGTGTCACTGTGTAAAAAAAAACGGTTTGAACACCCTATATTGTAATGAGCTGCTGAGCTAAGAATAGGAGTTCCTGCTGTCAGAGGGGGTGGAAAGTGCCCGCGGTCATTTAATTAGTATTACAATTCACACTGATTCCCTTGCGAAGATATGGACCTAAGAATATACGTGTTCCTTATTCCTTATATTCCTCCATTAATATAAGTATCGAGTGGTATTAAATAAATACAGCTTTTTAGTATAGATTACACTTTTCTAAAATGTATTTAAAAAATAAAAACGATTACAATCTAATCTTTCCACATTTGATCCCAAAATCCCAAGAAAAATAAATCTAAAAGGGGAGAAAGCTATGCTGATAGTTTATTAAGATACGTAGAAGACAAAGATAACAATTTATGTTGTATTTGTTAATTAATAATGCCAATGTAAACATCATATTTACGATTTGTTGATAATAGAAATGTTAAGTTCTCTAAAGCTTTGTGATAGTTTACCCAGGCAGCAAAAGATCAGCTACACTGGGAAGATGCGACACCGAAGATATGATTAATAACCTTTAAAATCTGAAGGGAGATCTGAAGGGATTCTCCCCCCCCCCCCCACACACACACACGATAGAAGCAGGAAGCAGGAAGCAGAAGCAGGGACAGTTGTCAGAAGGAAAGAAGGTGACTATTCATTGTTATTAAAAATTACTTAAATTCAAACGTGTTGAGATATTTAGAAATATAAAAAGTCAATTAATTGTCCATAATACTGCTATTTTATTTTTTAAAAGAAATGTTTGTTAAAGGAAAAGTCACGGTGCCAACTGGCTTTGAACACACAACCTCTAGTTTACAAGTTGGGAACGTAGACCACAGTACCACCGGCAAGGTCGCATGAGGAGCGCTGAAACAGCCCTACACATACAGAATCAACAGACATTGTACAGCATGTACTACTGTGTTGTAGTATATGAATATAATTATATCGTTATTAATTTCTTCAGATACGCGATTCCATATTATATTAGCAGAAAAGCTTAAAACTACCACTTTTTATACACGTTATTTCACATGTTAGTTAAAGAGTTCGGTGCTTAAAATGTTTAGGGAGAAATGGAATACTGGTGTGTATTTTTTCTTTAATGTACAGATTCCTGGAATCTGACTGGCTGACACCCTTCTGAAGTGGTACCATAATCTCTGGTATACGGAAAAAAAGGCGTAGGTAAAAAAGCGTAGGTAAAAAAGCTTGGATTCTCATGTATCTGATACAAGTATCTTTTAATACAGTCTTTGCTGTGCTCTTGAGGATCCTTGTGATATTTTGATCTCTGGTTGAATGATAAGTGTCGCAGTTTAAATTATTTTCGTAGTTCGAAATTATGAAACGCTCTGTTAAAAGCAAGGGAGTTTTTATGTCTGTTACAGTAAAAGAAAATGAAGTAGGGCTTGGACAGATTCCAAGTGCTTGTACAAATGTGCTAAAGAAATGAGCAAAAAAAGTCATTTATTCCTTTATCGTATTGGCTAGCTAATGTCCTGTCCTCGTTAGTTAGATCAACGAAATACTGTGGTGTTTGTCAAAGAAAAAAATAAAAGTATTTTCGTTTAAAATGACGGTTAGAAAGAATGTTGACCAGCGTAATACTTTGAGTTTACAGCTGGTCAAAAGTCATTCATTATTAATACTATTAGTAATATCTTCGGTAAAGGCTTTGATGCATAAAATATTTCTGCATAATTAAAATATTTATGATAAAGGTAGGTTGTGTACTTTTGTCCAACTGAGCAATCTTGCTTTCATAAAATATACCAACTTTTTAATGACTGATGATTAACATGCTGTAATACACAGTTTAAATTTAAAAGCCCAAATGCTGTACATGAGAGGTTAAGCTTTATTGGCTCCTCCTGGCGGTTTTACAAGATGATTCCAGATACTTTCCGGCATGATGTCAAATGACGCGTTACACCACGTGATACTGCGTTTTCATGCGAAACGCCCACCACGGTGTACCACGAAATACTCCACGCGTTTTGAATGGCTGCATCTGTAGCTCCTTCAGGAACTTGTAGAAAAACTGTTTGGTTGGGTAGCTGCACTTCGGTAGCTGTATCATGTCTGTCATAGGTTATTATAATAGTTAACTGTGGTGTGCTGACCAGCCATTGCTTTCCCCCCTGCTCAACCTGGGGTTCGTTAACCTCACCTCTGCTCGTTACTGTGGCTTTGCACTTTTCAGTGGTAGCCACACAACCTCTGAGTTGTGTCCCTTAGGAATGGATTACTTGGGCACACCCAGTGGATGCCCTTAGTTGATATACACAGTTCCAGGTTTGGAACAAGGTACAAATTCGTATCATCCTCCTGGTAAGCTACGAGCGGTGGGGTGGTTAACTTCACATGCGTGTCCCTCCTCCAGAAGCCAACGTTTGATATAGACTTGAGTCTATAGATATCCTTGCTACTCACGATGGGAAGATTCAACATTAAACCTATTTCCTTGGCTTCGGGGTTGACATGTATGGGAATGGCACTGCCTAGACTGTATGCAAGATGTGCTTGCAATGGCTGCACCATCTCGGAAGTGGTGTCCTTAGTACTTCTTCTACTAAGAGAAGTGGAACCAAGTAGATTGGAATTTGTCCCATGGCTAGGCTAGTTACTGTGGCAATAAGCTCCCTGAGCAGATCCTGCATTAACATTCTGACCTGTTGCACATAAGCATAGTCCCACTGTATCACGTCGACAATCCTGCCCACGGTGTGGAGGGTGTTATTTAACACTGCTGCATGAAGATTTACTGCTACAATTGTGCCCTGTAAGGTTTTCCCTAGGCTTTCCAGCCGCTGCTGCTGTTGATACAGCCTGTCATAAATTTCTGGCATTTCCTTACGTAACCCAGACACCTGCCTTTTCAGGGTGGTCAGGGTGACAGTGTTAGCAGCAAACAGACCAGCTGAAAATAGCGAACCCACGGCAGAGGCTGCAGCAATCAGACCCCCCAAGAACCTTTTGGGGCGGCTGAGGCCTGTCATCTCTTCCTGAGTGACTGTTGCCTTCCTCAGCTGGCGGAGCATGTGTATAGTGTCTAGCTGGGCATGCCATACAGTATCCTTAGCCCACTGCCTACCATGATAGGACACCCTGCTGTTCATGTTGATGTGCTTCCGAAACACATCACTTGGGTCCAGCCGTACATACACTCGCTGAGTATATGTTCTGCAATTTGTTAATAACAATCCGGGAGCGTCCTGCAGGACTATGCCGGTAGGAGGACCGGGTTCCACAACTTCAAGGGGCTGTGTCGAGGTGATCCACAGTACTGTCAGGACCAGCCGTGGCAGTTTTAGGATTCCCATTCTGGAACACAGACGAGGCACATGGTACAGTTCCACAATAATTTTGAATATATTTTTCTAGCAGGACCTACACTACAGTACCTAACTACCTGCAGCTACAAAGGGGCACCTCCATTTTGATCGGGTTTGGATTTTAACCCTATTCTGTGTCCTCTGGTGCCATTTGAGGTGGGCGATACAACCGGAGGTGGTTGCGATGCACCCACCTGTAGACCAGAGATTGCCTTCCCTTTTCGATCTAAATTCAATAAGTTACCGGTGATACCTTATCAACAATCTCGTGGGGTCCTGTCCAACTGGGTAAGAACTTCCGGGCCACCCCCGTGGGTTTGACAAATTGGAAGTACAGGACCTTGTCTCCTACTTGGAGCTCCTGGTTAACTGCCTTTCAGTCATAGTATGCCTTCCTACCCTCTGCACTCCTTTCCAGATTGTTCTGAGCAAAAGCAAAGGTTGCCTGTAGATGTGCTCGCAGGTCTGACACATACTGATGGGCTGTAACGGCCCCCGTCGTGCTCAGGTCCTCCACCCCACAGAGACAGTGTAGGGGAAGAGTCATCTTCTGACCTGTCATCATCTCAAAAGGTGGGACCCCCGTAGAGCAATGGGGCATGGCTCGGATGGCCATCAAAACCAAGGGCAGTTTTTGCACCAGTCCCTACGGCTGGTGAAGACAAACTTTTTGAGCATACTAACCACCGTTTGGTTTGCCCTTTCTGCCTGGCCCGAGGATTGAGGGTGGTAGGAGATATGCAACTGGGCCTTGACCCCAAGCATATTCCACAGGGTTGCCATTACCGTAGCATGAAATGGGTTCCCCGATTCGAGTCCACGGTCAGGGGGAGTCCCCATCGACTGAACACATTGTTCACCAACAGCACTGCAGTTGTCTCTGCCATGTCGTTGGGTGCTGGGAGGCACTCAATCCATTTTGTGAATGCACACATAACAGTGAGGAAATATTTGTTTCCTCTGGATGACCTCACCAGTGGATCCACCCAATCCATTTGTAGATTGGACCAGGGGAATGTCATGTCCTTTTTCTGGAGTGGTGCACGGTGCAAGGACCGTGACGGTTGGAACTGGCTACACATCAGACACCCCTTTACATACGCGGTCCTTTCACCTTCCTCCCGTAAACCATCATTCCAGCCTTGGTCGTGAGCTTGTCACTGGCCAGGAACAACTCTTTGTTCTTTACCTCCTTGCCCCGGGCATTTTTCATGCCGTTACTTTTTCATGCGAATACGGAAGATGGGACATGGTGTCGGGCGTAGTTCGAATCACTACAGATGACAAACTGTTTAAGGCCATGTGTCAGGGCCTGCTGGAGGGTGATCAGCACCACAGCTACTTCCGCATACTGACTAGTCTTTGGTCCTAGCTTATAGCGGGTCGGCTTACAGGGAGTATTGTCTTGCCAGACTACTCCTACCTCTGCTAGCACCTGCTGTTTGTGGCGAAAAGAGCAATCGTCAACATAAGCCATGGATAAGCCTGGCTCACGTTTTCATCGTAGTACGGATGATTGTTCGGTAGCTCAGCAACGGGAATAGTTTCTGGAGCTTCCATGTCAGTGTCACAGCCATGACACACCTGACCCAAAGCCAGTCCCTGTCCCAGGTACATTTTCTTGCTCTGTGCATAACTTACCTCTATCTCTTGCCTTGTAGGGCCATCATCCATGCCACAATCCTGCTATTTGACACCCTGCCCGCTTTCAGTTTCTGGCTGTGCAGGAACATCACAGGTTGGTGGCAGGTTTCAATGATGATCTTTTGTCCCCCAACATAACTACGGAAATCTTCTACAGACCAGACCATAGACAACAGGGCCTTCTTGCAGTCTAAGAACTTTTGCTCCACTGGGCTCAGGGCTCAACTGGCATACGCCACCACCCTTCGCTCTTGGTCATATTGCTGACTCAGAGCAGCCCCAAGGCAGTGCACTGAGAACCCTGCTTCAAGGTAGAAGACCTTATTTTTGTCAGGGTAGGCCAAGCACGGCGCACTACTGAGTCTGCGCTTCAGCTCCATTACCGCCTGTTTTTGGGAGGGCCCCCACTCAAATGGCACGTCTTTTTGCAACAGCCTTTGGAGGGGCCTTGCTATTTCAGTGCAGTCCTCAATGAACTGCCGGGAATAATTACACATTCCCAGAAAGCTGCGCAGTTCAGACAGGTTAGTGAGTGATTTTATATTCTGGATAGCTTGGACTCTGCTGGACTGTGCCTGTATGCCTTGGGCTCCAACCAATAGTCCCACGTACTCCACTTGGGTCCTACACCACTGTCCCTTGGCCAGGGACAGTTTGGCCCCTGCATGGGAGAGCTGGGTCAACACATGCCTGATCTCTGCCATGTGTTCTTCCCAGGTCTGACTCAGCATCAGAATATAGTCCACATAGTCCAGGTTGCCCCGGGCAGCTGCATCACTCATGGCTTTGTGCAGAAATATATTAAACTCCGCTGGGGAGTTGGAGTACCCAAAGGGGCATCAATTCCAGGTGAACTGCCTGTTGGTTCTACCTTAAGGGTCCAGAACCCATCGACTGTGGTGAAATATTTCACTGTTGTCACTTTGGCTAACTCCTGATCTAGGTAGATCATTGGCCATAGTGACAAAGGAACCTGTATATTTAGCTGCCGGTAGGCAATGGTCAGACACCACTTACCATTGGGTTTCAGCACCGGCCACAGTGGGGAGTTATAAGTGGAGTTACACTCCCTTATGATCTGACGCTCTAGTAGAGCATCCAACGTCTGATTTATGGATTTGTATGCCGTGAGGGGAATGCGATACTTCCTGACATAGGTTGGGCAGGTGCCGGGGGCAGTGGGAATGCGCACTGTGTGCAAATCCGTCACCCCGCAGTCATAGGCATCCTGTGCAAACACTTCCTGGAAATCCTGGAAGATCTTACGCAGCTGCTGACGCTACTTTCCATCTCCAGGGCATCTGCTTTACCAACCTGTTCCTGCATCTGCTCTTGACGGCATGGCGGTGTCCCGGGTCGCACCCTCGGCTAGGTGGTCCGTTGGAACACCTGCGTGTACTGTGTACACAACCATCTCATCCTTATCGCTAAGGTCCACCCTGCACACCTCCTGGTTGCGGAATCCCTCTATTGGCATAATTAGAATCATCTGCCGGGGTTAGGTGTAGTACACCTGCTCGGTTCCCCTCTCCCTGGCCAAGGGACCAGGGAGCTGTCCCAGCACTGGGATGGCCAGTTCAAAATCATAGAACCCATTATCAATTACCAGTCCCATGTCAGTGCGAGCAGGGATTCTGACATCCCGTTTTGCTATGTTCTGCACTAACAGGCAGGTGGCTCGGCCATTCTGCTCCAGTCTGGGGGTACCACAGACTGCTAGGTTCAGTCTGATAAGCTGAGCTGATGGTTGAAAGAAAACCATCTCGGCGTCCATTCTCTGTCCCTTCTTTAGGACTAGGCGTACCGGAAATCCTGCTGTCGACACAAGAACGATCAGGTCCAACTCATTTACTACCTGGCAGGCCTGAGGAATCGTCTGACCTGACCGAATGTTCTCGGGGTTGCCGCTTAGAGAGTGGGATCTGGGTTCACCCGCGTCCACAGCACACTGTTGACTGTGTCCAGCTGGGACCCCAGTCGAACCAACAGGTCTGCACCATGCCACGGAAATATACTTATCAAGGAAGCCACGAGAGAGAGTTCTCACCTGAGTAAGGTCTTTATTTCAATATTGCAATATTGGGAGCCCTGCTGTCACTCTGCAGAGTGCGTCAGAGACTCAACTTGCTACAGGCAGTACAGGCTTTTTATAAAGATGTTGTATGCAGTGGAAAAATACAGTGCTTAGTCCCAATCTAATACTTCCCCTTTCCTTAGGACCAGTAAGATTACAACATAGAAACAAAAGAAGAAGCACCAATACATACTGTGCAAAGTTTAGCAATTGCACTCGGCTAATTTGGTAATCTAGACAGTTATGTCTTTTTCTTGACAAACTGTCTTCTGACAACCTGCACGCAGCACAGCAGTTACATCATTGTCATATATTTCTCTAAAGCTCTTTAACATTTTAAGAATCAATTTACCCATTAGATTTCCATTTAAATTGCCTCCTTTTTATTCTTAAAATGTTTAAAAGCTAGATCCTTCATATGGATTCCCAGGAGGTTCCCATGCTTCGGATTCTTGTGTTCTTAACAAAATATACTGATGCGTAAACATATTCATTACCATATTGCAAAGCACTGGAATAATACGTCATACAGCAACATAATAACAGAAAGACAAGTGACTCTAACCAGGAGAAGAAAGCGGGTGTATCTTTGATGCCTCTCTCCTTATTCACTCATTAGTTCTTACAGTACAGGTAAATCCCTGTGGGCTGGAGCCCAGCATAATCTTAGGGGGATAGGTCAACAGCTGGGTAATAACTCTTAGAAAAATCTACACATTGTCCCCCTGCCTCATCTGTGCCGTTTTGCAGAACAATTCTAGCTGAAGTTGAAAAATTTCTCTTTGTTCCATTCCTGCAAAACATCTTATTATGAACAAACAAACCACAATAATCATTTGCATCTAGGGGAATCACTCCCAAGGGTAACCCCCCTTAAAACTTTATTGTTCAACCAATCAGTTTCTGCCACTAGATAAGAGATGTAGAAACCTTTCCTATGAAATCATTTTTTGACCTTCATGATCCCTTCAGGGCGTACAATTAGCACAGAAGCAGCAGCTTTAGTCCACATGTTTTTCAAGCAGGATATTAACAATATGATCATAACAAATAATACCAGACACACAAATATGTATTGAACCAGAGACCCTCTCCATGTTCCTAGCACAGACTGTAGCCACGCACCAACGCCCCAATCATCTGGATGACATATTTTTTTCTTCATCATAGATATGCTGTGCTAAGTCATTAATGTGCTCAGAATTGTCTAGAATACAAGTACTGCTTAGTCTTCACTCACCTAAACAGCTGTCTATCACCCTAAGAGAGGATGGCCTAGAACTGTGATTATAGCGGGGAGCATACAGTTAGTTCCATTCTAATACATTTGATATTAATTTCTAATACATTTGAGTTACACTCAGACTAAAAGCAGAACTTAATTTACCCATGCCAATAAACCTAAATAATCACCTCTATCAAAGCATCTTTTATAGCATCTTTTATAGCAATACAGCAATACAAACTCAACATGAGCTCTGATTATTATTTGTGGCTGATTGATAAAGTATTGATTCCATATCCCCATTTATCAAAGTAAAACTCCTTACACTTAACAGGCACACTGTCGGCCCCCCTCAGGAAGGTCGACAATCACAGGAACAGTAACAACATAATAATTAATGTTCACTCCATTAAGATCAGATCCAGCGATCTCATCCTGTCACTCAGATGGCAGAGTTGGTAGTCAGTTGCACTTCATATGGTCCCTCCCCAGCGGGATTGCAACATCTGGCAGGGTATTTCTTCCTCACCCACACCCACTAGCCAGGTATCAGGTTGCGTCTTCTCTCTACTGGAGGTCTCCAAGTGTCCAGCACGTGTTCACCAGCCCCATGCACCACTTCAATTAACAACCTACAATACTACAATAGAGAATGAGATAGCAAATTCAATGATCCATTAGCCAGATTTGGCCCTCTAGGAAGTTTCGTTGGTTGGCCCGTGATGATATCAAACAGACTCTGTTACACAGTTCTGTTTGATCCAGCCTGCAGGCTACACAGGACAGCAGGCAGAAAATCTACCCATGGTGTTCCTTCAGTCTGATGTTTAGTCGATCTTTCAGAGTTCTGTTCCTTCGTTCCACTGTTCCAGCAAACTGAGGGTGATCTCAGTCCATCTCACGCCAAACAATGCATCCACATTCTGACACACTTTCCCTGTGAAGTGTGTCCCTTGATCATAATACAAGCGGCAGGGCAGTGCCCACCAAGGGCTTATCTCTGTCATCAAGTGTTTGGCAAACACAGAGGCAGTGGCAGCAACCCACTGGGAAAACAGATTATAAGATCCCAGGTTTCCCTTTACAATTGTCAATTTTTCCAGTGCATGAAAGGTTCCTCAGGAGCAGGCCTTTTGAGCTGTTGCACCCGCACCTGAACTGTAGTTGAGTTCCTTTGATAAGCATCACATCGAGATACCACAGACTGTAAGTGGCTACTGCTTCAAACCCGGTCCCCACCCAGTTTTGGGTAACCGACACACCATTTGACTCACACCCGGGTGTCCGACAGAGTGCATTTGTTGGGCTACAAAGGGCATTAGGCTGTGAGGGTATGCAGGGCATCCAGTGTGCTGGCAGCACCACATCCAAACGTCATGCAGCCCCACATTCTTTTCTAACCATGTTCATTTCTCTGCTTTAGAGGCCTCAGCCTGAATGTCCTGTAGCTGTCCGCTTTTCACCAACAAAGGTCTCAGACTCCTGCTCTACCAGGACTGCTAACCTGACAGCTGCATCTGCAAAGTTGTTCCCTCGAATTACTGGAAACATTTCTTTATTGTTTCCAGACTGACTACTTCAGTCAGTAGCTGCACAGCTTCAAACAATTCAGAGACAAACCCAGCATTCTTAACTGGAGTCCCTGCCGTGTTGAGGAAACCCTATTCCTCCACAGCCATCCAAAATTGTGGCATACACCAAATGTATATATAGAGCCTAAATAAATTGCTACAATTTTCCATTCAGCATATTATATAGTTTCAATTAAATCTTTTCATTCGGTCAACTGGTTCTACACCAGATTATTCACAGTTTATACAGCCAGGCAGGTGGCCTGCACAACACATAAACATGGCCCCTTGGCCACCGCATCGAGGGGTCCTGAATAATAACCCACCAGACGATGCCTACCTCCATGCTCCTGCACCAGCACAGCAGCTCACAACCCATTTCTTTCACTTACATACAGATTACATACAGATGATCTGTCTGAGGGAATCCTGTCCAGGGCCAGTGCCTGCAAGAAAGCTTGTTTCAAAACATTAAAAACGGTTTCTGCTGCAGGGGTCAAGGCAATTTTGTCTTTAGACTGCACTACCCCCTTAAGCCAATACGTCACCAGGCAAGCTCGTTCTGAGAAGGAATTTACCCTGGCTTTATCATGTAGTTGGTTCTATTCCCTTTTTTCCATCTAAAGATCTAATACTTGGAGTAGCCCGGCCTTATGGATTCCCTCATTAGGTAAAACAATCACAATTTCACATAACTCTATTGAGATAGTTCACATAAATGCTATTTCATACAGTAATTCCTTATAAATGCTGCTGGGCACCCCAGCCCAATAGGTCTGGGGTGTCCCCCACCCACATCAGTAGTTGAAACTGTACATCTTTTCCCAAGCATACTGTGACAGCTTATATTTACTTTAAACACAACCCTTGCCTCCCTACTCCTGTAGCCTCCTGTCACCCGATAGAAAACTTTATATCACATCTTTATGCTGTTTTATTCTAAAAACAGGACAGCTGTCCTCCTGTGTCCCCCAGTTACTGCACACTGTAAGATTATTTCCACTTTTATTTAAATCCTGAGATAAATTTAGGAAGGCTACAAAGGGGCTTACTAGATAAAATCTGTTATTTTACGTTACAGCTTCTGACATGTTCTTTAAATGTGAAATAAACCCTCTTTCTTACAATTTCTCCAAAAAAGGCCATTGTTTTTTTTTTCAGTAACTGCACACCAGCTTATTAGTAGTTTTATCTTTGGGGTTTTGTCCCCCAGAGCTAGTTAACACACCCCCCATCTGGATATGCCCAATCAGGAGATTTATCCCAGTCCTCATTATTTTCTTGAAGGGGTCTTATATCTCGGTATAATATTAAAGTTGCACTATTATTGCAACAGACTGGCGGCTCCTCTTTCTCCTCCTTGGGAGTCTTTTTACCTCCCATTTGCAGCGCTCACACCTCTGCATACATGCTTCGCGAGTTATTAAATCAAATCTGTCTCTGCTCTCCGTAATATCAGGAAAGCATAGTTGTACATTCTTAGCAACATCAGGTATTAACCCACTCATGTAAATTTGTTTTTTTACTGTGTAAGTATCTTCATTTACTTCCTTTTCATCGGCTAATCCCGAGTATACTATCCATAAAGTTATAAACCTTTCTGTAAAATATGAAACATCCTCACTTTCCTTTGCTGACATGCTGTTACTTTTCTCCAATCAGTTTTAGGTGGGTAATGCTCTTTCAAAAATCTCCACTCTAATTCCAACCCTTCTCCCAGATTCTCTCTTAAGGTGTTCTATCTCTTCTTTTGCCTTTTCTTTTTCTGCATACAGATGCAGCCAGTCAAAATGAGCAGGCGATACTGCATTATTTTGCGATGCACTTGACACAGCCTATCGCAAGTTACCGTAAATTCTTGCATAATACCTCATAATACCACGTGGTACCGCAAGTAAAATAATAGTATCTGGAATTTCCGCAAGGTGGAGCTAATAAAGCTCAACCTCTCATGTTTGACCTGTTGCCATCAAAGTCTTTAACGAAGATATTACTAATAGTATTAATAATGAATGACCTTGGACAAGCTGTAAACTCAAAGTATTGCCCTGGTCCACATTCTTTTTTTCACTGACCGTCTTTGTAAAAGTAACACCACAGCATTTCGCAATCACAAGTATTGAATATTTATATGGAATTTTACCACTGAAGGGAAATCTTAGTAGCTGAGCATAAAAAGACATAACGCGTGTGAAGCCCATAAACGATATTAATTTTGGAACATAAACATACAGTATATGGCTGGTCTCGATACTTTAAAGAAAACATACACACCAGTATTCCATTTCTCCCTAAACATTTTAAGCATCGAAGTCTTTAACTAACGTGATACCAGAGTCAACAAGCATACTTTTAGAGTTTGAATAAAAGGGAATATAATATGGAATCACGTATCTAAAGCAATTAATAACAATATAATTATATTAATGTACCGCAACACAAGAATAGTACACGCTGTACAATGTCTGTTGATACTGTTTCTGTAGGGCTTTTTCAACACTCATCATGTGACCTTGCCAGTGGCGCTGTGGGCTAGGTTCCCAACTTATACATCACACGTTGGGTGTTTGAATCCAGCTGGAACCATGACTTTTTTTTAACAAACATTTCTTTGAAAAAATAAAATAGGGTTAGTGTTAGGGTTACTGTCAAACTTTAAATCAACAATTGATTTAAGGACGATCTGTCAAAGTGCAATGAAATGCAATATTGTTGTTGTTGTTGTTATTGTTATTTTTATCCTGTAAAGCGTTTTGAGAAGCCACCTTTAAAGGCGCTATATAAAAGCGCTGATTCTTATGGAATGTGTTTTCTTTCTTCTTTTTTTCAGCATGGAATAAACCCATTACTTGATTCTTATGGATGCCCGATTCCGCCGGGGATTCAAAAAAAAAAAACATGGAATCACTTTTTTTAAATTGCAACCCATAAATAAAGCTGATACTGTTTAGACTTTTAATTATTTTAAACTGTATTACAGCAGCACAATACACAATGTAACATAAATTGCTATCTTTGTCTTCTGCGTAATAATGTTCACCTCTCTGTCCAGCAAATTAACAATAGTAATAATAATGAACTTTATTGTGTATAGCGCCTTTAAAGGTGGCTCCTCAAAGCGCTTTACAGGATAAAAACAATAACAACAGTACTGTTAGGCTGGGCAGACGATTTTTAATTTTTTAAAAAAAGAAATAAAAAATGAGATATAATGATATGTTCCGGCTTAGACGTTAACGAAGAGCATAACGAAGGTCATAAAGGTCAAAACGATATTAATTTTGGAACAACAGTATGTAAACTGTATGTTGCTGTTATGGGTATTTTAAAGAAAAAATACTGTAAAATCCTGGGTTCGGTAAAATGTTTCAGGCATTCATGTGAAGGACAACAGAGCTTTCACTGGCCGATTATCAAACTTTATTGATAAAACAAAAACAAAAACTATCCGACCAATCCAGAAAAAGAAAAAAAGAATCAAGAATAACGGACACAGCGCGAGCCTGCATACTCTCCTCAACCCTCCACAACACTTTTCCCTGGGTCAGAGATTAAATAAATCTTCACTCGCACCAAACAAATTAACACACACTGAACACTGAACATGTTAACCTGAGCCCAAAAGCCAAACATATTGATGTGCATTCGCCTGGCACAGCGCTGTTTTCATCACTCTCTGCGGGAGTGCTGGCTGTGAAGAATTAAACCAGTTTCACAGGTATTTTCAAAGTAGAAGGGGGCAAGATTTCCAGCGAAAGACACCCCCCCCTCCAAAACCCAGTAAGTACAGTACTTACTTATGGTAGTACTTCTCGCGTTAAGAAAGCTAGGTGTTAGCATAAATTATTAGTAATCAACAACATTAAATTTAGCACTGTAATAAATTGTGCTAATAATAAATTCTATTCTACTCTGAGAATGTAGGGGGAGGAAGAATGCCCATGTTCTTTTCACTTACTGCAATATTATGGACACTAAATTGACTTTTTTTTAAAAAAAACTTTTTTTTGACAGCTGGTACAGCACCCCACCATGCCCATGCGTCAGCATTATATTCTCATGTACGGGTAGAATATGTTCATTGTCTTCCAATGAAAGACGGGTTCCTTTCGCCCTAGTCGGGAGACCTTAGAAGCTTGCCACGCCCGGACTGTTACACTAACGCATAAGCATGTTAAAGCGATTCCATTGAGGAGCCGGACGCGATAATTGATAAAAGCCATTTGGCTGCAGCGAATGTGAATTCTGTCTGGCATTGCCAGATTGTGAAAAAATAAAAATATTTAAATCAGGATGGGGGGTAAGGGAGTCGTCTCTATGACACTCTCCCTTATAAACAAAATAAAAACTAAAAATAAGATACAATCTACAGACATTCACAACATAGACATATCTTAAAACATTTACATATATTGTTAAATTATTACTTTAAATATATACTTTAAGTTACTGAAACAGCCAGTTAATAAAATTGTTGCAATTTTGTTCTCGTTTGGAGATGGGGATATTCTGACAACAATTGATTTAAAGACAGTCTGTCAAAGTGTAATGCACTCTGCTCTCGGTCGCTGGCAAGGGTGCCAACTTGTAGAAGCAGCACCTGTATGGAGACTTTTCGGCAGCAGTGGGAGCAGTACGACGCATTACAGGGGAGGATTTGGAGGTTAGAGACACTCCTGAAGATGCAGAAGCCGGAGACAGTGTGTTCCGGCAGTCAAACGCTTGAGCAGCTGTCTCCCGATGAGTGCCTCCCCCCACCGCGCAGGTTGCAATGCCTGGCGGAAACTCTGCCCCCCACAGAGCACACACTGCCTCAGGACACTCCATCCCTGCTTCTCTGCTCACCACCGCCCAGGACCTGGTTGATGCTGTCCCCGCTGTCTATCTCCCCTCAGGAAGCACCGTTTACACAGCGGAATTCACAGACGTCAGTGGAACAAACAATTCTCCCAGATATCCAACTGTTGCCCACCACTCAAGAGAAGGAGGGGGGGTTGTACTTGCAGTGCATCGGTATAGATGGGAAAGCCAGAGCCGACCGCTTATCATTTGGGGTGCTTATCATTCTCAGTGCATAACAAGGAAGATTAATAAACATAAACATAATCTCATGGTTAAATAGTCAAGTCTAGCCATGTGTGAGTCTAGTCTCACAGAGCTTCAACAGCAGATGACAACTTGTGAGTTCGATTAAGAATGAATAAAAGCATTTCATTAATAACGCGTTTGCGTTTGTCTGGGTGCTGAAAAAGTAAAAAACAATTACTTTTTGACAATGAAGAACTGTGTGTGTGTCTCTCTCTCTGCTGGCGTTTGTAATCGTTTTTATTTTTAAATACATTTTAGCAAAGTAATGTACCATAAAAGTATTGTGAGACATATTTGAGTTAACATGTTCAGTGTTTAGTGTGTGGTAATTTGTTTGGTGCGAGTGAAGTTTTATTTAATCTCTGACCCAGGGAAAAGTGTGGTGTGGACGGCTGAGGAGAGAATGCAGGCTTGCGCTGTGTCCGTTATTCTTGATTCTTTTTTTCTTTTTCTGGTTTGGTCGGATAGTTTTTGTTTTTGTTTTATCAATAAAGTTTGATAATCTGCCAGTGAAAGCTCTGTTGTCCTTCACATGAATGCCTGAAACATTTTACCGAACCCAGGATTTTACAGTATTTTGTCTTTAAAATACCCATAACAGCAACATACAGTTTACATAATGATGTCCCAAAATGAATATCGTTTATGACCTTTATGACCTTCGTTATGCTCCTCTGCGTTTTATGCTTAGCTACTAAAATTTCCCTTTAGTGGTAAAATTCCATATAAATATTCAATACTAAGAGGATTAAAATGTGCACAGTAAAGAGATTAGATGATTAAATCGTTTCACTACCGACCAATACACCACATTATCTTCCATGTCGCATTAACATTGGAATGTTTTTTTTACAAGTGTCAAAAGAAGCGATACACAACCTGTCTCTTCTATAACTCTTCAGTTTACAGAGAAATTCCGCCAGAGCCTCACAACATTGTCCAATAATACTCTTCTCGTGTCTAATTTTTAGTTAAGCAGGATTTGAGCTACAGACCATAACAGACCAAAATACAGAATCCACCTGCGATTCGGGTGTTAACAAAACGTGTTTACAAAGAAAGTGAAATACAGTTATACTACCAGCTATATAGATACATAGATTTAGAAATTTAGATCCTTAAATTAATATCATGATTAATTTATTTAGATACGTGCTTACATATTCTTGATTATAAAACAGATAATTCCGGTCCTGGAATCTGACAGGCTGACACCCTTCTGAAACGGTACCATAATCTCTGGTATACGGACGCCCCTGAAATTTGACTTGTTACTGTGTGATAAATTTTAAAGACGTAGATAATAAAGCTTGGATTCTCATGTATCTGGTACAAGTATCTTTTAAAACAGTCTTTGTTGTGCTCTTGAGGATCCTTGTGATATTTTGAGCTCTGGTTGCATGATAAGTGTTGCAGTTTAAATCATTTTCGTTGTTAGAAATTATGAAACGCTCTGTTAAAAGCAAGGGAGTTTTTATGTCTATTATACTAAAAGAAAATATCAGACGAACTAGGGATTGGACAGTTTTTCAGTGCTTGTACAATCGATGGAAATGTTCAAATAAATGTGCTAAAGAAATAAACAAAAAAAGTAATTTATTCCTTTATCATATTGGCTAGCTAATGTCCCGTCCTTGTTAGATCAACGAAATGCTGTGTTGTTACTTTTTGTCGATGAAAAAATAAAGTCTTTTCATTTAAAATGACGGTTACAAATAATGTGGACCAGCGTAATACTTTGAGTTTACAGCTTGTCCAAGGTCATTCATTATTAATAATATGAGTAATATCTTCGGTAAAGGCTTTGATGCATACAATATTTCTGCAAAATTAAAATATTTATGATAAAGGTAGGTTGTGTACTTTTGCACAACTGAGCAATCTTGCTTTCAGTAAATATACCAACTTTTTAATGACTGATGATTAACATGCTGTAATACACAGTTTAAATTTAAAAGCTCAAATGCTGTACATGAGAGGTTAAGCTTTATTGGCTCCTCCTGGTGGTTTTACAAGGTGATTCCGGATACTTTCCATATGACGTCAAATGACGCGATACACCGCGTGAACTGCGTGAAACTGCGTTTTGATGCGACACGCCCACCGGGGTATACCACGAAATACCCCACCCATTTTGAATGGCTGCATCTGTACTTACACTTATGTTCTACTTTGCATATGCAAAAATCTATTGTTATCCTTGGTGTCTCTTTCAGTTGATAAATATTTTCCCTTACACCTATTACCCTAGCTTCACAGTTCATGAACATAAAACAAATTTTCTTCTGCTGGGGCTCTAACCCAGACTATAATCTTTTATTTCCTTCTTGCCGGGACTCTAACCTGGGATTAGTGGGACTCTAATCCACCTATTCCTGCTTGTCTGAATTTGTCGTACATGTACTTTTGCTCGGTCCCATTTTCGTCTTTGAATTTTCATTCCCTATTTTTACAGATCGGTGCCTTACTTAGAACCTCACCACATTAACTACCCTGCAGGGCACTAACCACAAGTCTGTGTTAAGATAAATTCTTTATATGAGTCCCAGACTCATCAAACCCGCGTGAGAACACTCTCACTGGCCTCCTATTTCTCTGCAACAGAACCACAGGACATACTCTCAACCGTCTTTTTACTTGAGTCCCAGACTCACCAGGTCCCAGACCTGCTTACTCAAGCCCCAGGCTTATAGTAAGATTACTTCTACGGTCTAAAACAATAGGTTCTTTAAAAGGATCACTTACTGACGTCAGACTGCTGTGAATTCTCCAGACGCGTCTCTGGAAGGATAAACAGTTTATCCCACGAGGTTTGTCCAATTTGCTAAAATTGTCCGGGTCCGGATGGAGTTTCAGCAGCCGTCCGCGCTCAGGTTTGTGATCCCAGACGAGCCCCCAAATTGTCATGGAAATATACTTATCAAGGAAGCCATGAGAGAGAGTTCTCACCTGAGTAAGGTCTTTATTTCAATATTGCAATATTGGGAGCCCTGCTGTCACTCTGCAGAGTGCGTCAGAGACTCAACTTGCTACAGGCAGTACAGGCTTTTTATAAAGATGTTGTATGCAGTGGAAAAATACAGCACTTCCCAATCTAATACTTCTCCTTTCCTTAGGACCAGTAAGATTACAACATAGAAACAAAAGAAGAAGCACCAATACATACTGTGCAAAGTTTAGCAATTGCACTCGGCTAATTTGGTAATCTAGACAGTTATGTCTTTTCTTGACAAACTGTCTTTTGACAACCTGCACGCAGCACAGCAGTTACATCATTGTCATATATTTCTCTAAAGCTCTTTAACATTTTAAGAATCAATTGACCCATTAGATTTCCATTTCAACCAATACAGACCGAGTGGATCAGCTGAAGTGCTACCTGAAAGTAGTGAGCAAACTTCCTTTTTCCGATGGAGATGGAAGTTACACAGCTTCCTGTGCTCCATACGGACCTGTGAGGTGGGGGTGCCAACCACAGAATCTGTGACTGCGTCACCTGATGGCTTTGCGACAGGTGCTCGAACAGACCTTCACTGATTATGGGATTCTCAGAGCTGAGGCTAAGAATTACATCATCAACCTGCACTTCTGCCACCTGGACCCCTCCCACCACCACAGGGTGGTAGTCCTGGTCCCCCTGAGGTGCCAGGATGCAGAGAAAGGACTCCCATTCATTATTGGACAGGGAGATCCACTCTTCTTCATGGATGAAAAAGGGGTGTGCTTTACCTGGCGGGTCAAGCAGCTGCTCAGAGCACTGCTCCTGTGGTTGGGAGACCGTGGGAGTGCTGGCCTGGGCTGGACTTCCCTGTATTTTCGGAAAGCAAGAAGAGACATTTATTTCTCATCCAGAGGAACCAGGAGGAACCTCTAACACAACTATATTGTTCAGTGGGCACTGTGCATGCACAGCATAACCACTGAACCCCCTTTTCGCTGTACGACAGACTTAGGGTTTTTGACCTAAGCCCACAATTTTCCACACTGGCAGTCCACCAGAGGCTCCAGCCTGTCAAGCAGGTCTTGGCCAATGAGTAGTGGCTCGGTTTTAAACCTAGAGATGTAAACAGGATGCAGTACGTTCATTGACCCGAACCTAAGTGCCACCCACACTCGGTGTGTGATCCTGGCATGCTTCTGGGTATAGCTGGAAATATCTGTCTCACACGGTTCTATCTTAAGTCTGATGCCTTTTCCTTTCGCTACTCGTTTGAGTTCACTGAGTAAATCGGCTGACATCAAACTAATTTCAGCCCCAGTGTCAATCAGTGCTTCTCTATCTAAGACGTTTTCAAGAGAAACCTTGATATAAATATGCCTTGCTCTGCCTTTCTGGCTGAGATTCCCTAAGAATTGTTTGAAGCCTGCCTTTTCCTTGGCTTCAGGGGCGGGGTCAGTGCCCAACTCAGAGTCACAGCCTTCCTCCAGGCAGGAACCCTCCCACCCAATCAGATAGACTGAGGGAGGGGCAAAGGGCTGATCCCCAGTGAGGAGGGGTGTGGTCCCCCTCAGCTCATTCACGCTTCCGGCAGTCGATGCTGAAGGTTTACCCTGTCCTGATCTCTTAAGCAGGGCTTGTTCAAGCCTGGCCAGGCAGGCTGCAGTCAACTCCCTTCGTCCAGCCTTATGATAGGCTCTGCCTGAGCCCTTGCCTTCCCCGGAACGCTCATGGTAGCTCTGACGCTTAGTGCGGTCCTGCCTGCCTATTTTGCGCCGGGGCTTAGCAGGCTCAGGAACCTCAGCTCCCCCGAGCCGAGGCGAGTCATCAACCCTGCTGGCTTTAGTGGCAAACACGGCCGTTTTAGCAGATTTGCGCTCTGACGAAGCAGAGACTTCAGCTCCCCAGGCTTTTTGTGCCAACCTCCTAATGTCAGCCATTTTCATCGCTTTTGCATCAGTGTGCATCACAATCATTTTCCTGACTGAGGGATGCAGATTAGCAATGAATAAACCTTTGAAATTCACGTTCTCTTCGTAACCCTCTTCATTCCGCCCTGCAAAATAAGTGCGCCTAAGCCTCTCATAATATTCGTGAGGAGCTTCAGCTTTTTCGTGCTTAATATGGTGCGCAGCGGCCACGGCAGATATGGGATCGATAAAAGCCAAAAATTCTCCGATCATTGCCTGACACAGCTCCTCAAAGCTATTACAGACCTCCGGTCCTTGTCTAGACATCCACTCATGGACCGCTCGGCTGGTAGTTTTTCTTACTAACAGCCTTTTCCTGTTCTGTCGCTTCGGGCATAAACTGCAGTGTATTTCTTCTCATCGATGTAGGTCTCCACATTATTCCCTGACACTGACGGGTCGAACCTTTCTACATCTTATCTAGCTGTCTCAGGGAGTGGAGGTTAATTTTTAAGGCTTCTCTGCGGGCAGGGAGACGGCCGTGATCAGGACCGGGGGGGTCTATGCCTGGATCGAATCGCCGTTGCGTCTTGTGCAGGACTCGGCGACCTCCCCCATGCCGCCCCGACCACAGACCCTGGCCGGGAGAATCCTCCTCCCGGTACGCTAGGTGAGCGCTCTGGGGTGCTAGGTGGGCTGGCATGCCGGTGGGATCTAGCCTGTTTTGCTTCCAGGACGGCAGCATCTAGTTCCTTTTGCAGTTCCTGGCTGAGTTCTTTTTCCTGCAAGCTTGCTTCCAGGTCTCTCCTAGCTACCTCAGCCGCAGTTTCTCTAGCAGACAGGTCATTTAATTTACCTAAAACTTCCTTGAGTCTGTCTTCACTTTTCTCATTTTCCACTCTCTTTTCTTTGATTATATCCCACAAATCAACTCGCTCCGCCTTATACCTTTCTAGCTTTCCCTGAAGCTTTTGAAACTTTGTCAGCTCGGACAAAGACAGTTCAAGCTGTTTAGCTAGATTTAAGACGAAACTAGATAGGACCTGAACTGCATTCACAGAACCTCCTGTGATCATGATAGCCAGGCTTAGCTAAGTGCATCCCCATTTGGGAGCTGTCCCTTATCAAAAGAAAACACCTTAAATCAGCCTGCATGAATAGCTTCTCTGTGGCTGCACCACAGAGATGAAGAGAGAGATGGGGCCTCATTTGGGAAAGCACAGCAAGCTTAATTCTGTCTTATTAACAAGCATTGCCGCTACACCTGACACTTGTTTCCTGTTCATTTGCCAGGTTTTCTTCTTAACAAATAAAAACTCTCTAATAATAAAATATAATATTTCAAGTATGTACTCATTTTTATTATTATTTTATCACAGAATGTTAAATATTGAAATAATTTTAATAATAAATTAATAACATGAATGAGTTAACAGATGTGAATACTGTCATTAACGGGAACATTTATCCCACTTTAGCTCTTGAACAGCAATTTTCTTTTAAACAAATCTTAAAATACTTAACATTAAAGCCACTATGTATGATATATTTTTATAATTATGATCTACAATAATGAAATGGTAATAAAAAGACAATAAACTATGAAAACATAATATCAGTGGTGCTATGAAATTATTATGTTTGATAATGTTTGTGGACAACAAGGCTGGGACCACCTGAAGAGCGAGAACTGCGAAAGTAGAGGAGGGTTGCGACAGCCTAAATTATGAGTTATATTTCTAAGAGCCATGGTCTTAAGCGTGAACATACATTTGGAGATTTACAGAGTTTAATCTTGTAGAACTGCATTTATGCTAAAATATACCAGATGAGAACACATAACTACTAAGTTTAATTGAGATACTCAATTACAATTAGTATGCTGGGAAATTAAAAAAAAATGTAAAATAAGAAATAAGAAACAATGACATGTTTTTTTGACAACTATAAAAAACAGGGTTAGATTAAAACCACTTTTTATGCACAAACAATGGGTGATTTTTCTTCCTCGTGATCAGCTTAGGATCTTTGTGTACGCTGTAAATGTTTTACTTTTTATTTAAACGTTTAAAATACTTGAATTTCATAAACGATACATGTGTCTCATGCAGAAAAAATCACATTCTTTTCTCTTCCTGTGGTGTCAAGCAGATCAGCAGGTCTTTTTTTTCCAATCAGAGGCTGGGGAAATAGCACACTGCCCACTGCGCTCCGTCAGAGAGGGAGGCGGCACCGAGAGAGGGAGGAGGCGCGGAGCTCAGCCATAGAATGAGTGTTCTATAGCACGGAGTGTGAATGACACTGATAGCATCTGTATTTATAACTTAGTGTTTAAAATTAAACAACGTAAATTATTTTCTTTGACTTTGAAGTCCCTTAATTACCATTAATCACAGTTTTCTCACTACTTAGATTTATTTTTGATAGCATCGTTAGACAAAGCTGGAACTTATTGTACTTCCTAACATTATACATGGAAAGATTACAGATTTTACTCATCTTTAATTTTTTAATACATTTTAGAAAAGTTTTATCTATACAAACACTACAAAACTATTCTCGATTGTATTTCTGAATGTTTTGTCACACTTAGTTCAATGTTTTAAATACATCTAAATAAGAAAGTTAGATATTAGCATAAATTATTAGTAAGCAATAATATTAAAATTAGCACTGTAATAAATTGTTGCACTTTTCCCACATCTTGTAAAAATATATTTTCATTGTTCAAATGTACGTTAAATCAGAAAATAAACGAAATACAAAACGAATAAAGAAAAAATATGGTAAAATATAATTCAAAATATTTTGCTAACAATAAATAACAATGTTAACCCTTTAATGGGTATTGTATCCTGCTGGATACAGACGTTTTGACCAGCTGCTGGAGGGGCTAGGAACATGTGTTTTTTTATCCAATTAAAACATACAATGGAGTCATGTGTTAAGGACTTAGGTCATGTGATTTCATCTGAGCATTCTGGGATAAACTTGGCACTCCTTTCTGAATTTGTCATGATGGAAGACGAAGAAGGCTTCACTGACCATATGGTAAGTACCTTTATTTTATACATAATGCAAATTTTTGGGGCACATTTTATAAGCTATTCATTTTTAAGCATGATATGACATGTTAATGTGAAAAAAAAATGTGAATTATATTTGTACTGTTCTCCAAATCTGACATTAAATATTTCTATCTCCTGGGATAAGTTGCCTAAATGGGGCCATAAAACAGTAATTACTAGAACTATGGGTGCCTGTTCTTTAAAGGCCATAAGTATGAGATATTAAATAACAACAACTGAAATGCTTTTTTTTATTCTTTCATCACATAAAGGTGCATTATTGATCAATTTTAATATAATTTACTAACTATTTCAGGGAATTTCCACAAAGATATTTTATAGTAGGCCTAGGAGAGGGATTCAGCCAGTATTCTTGCCACCTGATGGCTCTTCAGATTCAGAGAAAGGGACAAGTGAGGAAGATATTGAAGTGTATGTATATTCAGAAGGCCTAAAAGAAGATATCAGCAGCAGCAGTGAGGACAGCAGTAGTGACAGTAGCTGTAGTGATGAGGCAGCAGAAGGAGGACACCAGTCCAAACAAATTAATGTAAACCAATAAATAAGATTTTGTTGATAAAGTAACACTATATACTGTGTGTGCATGTGTGTGTGTGCACTTACTGTACATGAATGTTTGCATGTGGACTGGAAACCAGACATAAATATTTTATGTCCAAGACTGCTAACTGACCACAGAGAATGTGTACATGAAAGTAATACATGTTATTTATAGAATGTATAGTGAGCAAAAAATGGGAGTGTGAGTGGTTTCCAATATACCATTATGTATTTTATTCCTTTCTAGGTGGAAAAAAGCTGATTTTGAACACCAGTCAGCTGCAACACTAACATATTTCATGGCACCTGATGGAATCTTTTCTCCACTAACCTATTTTTCCAAACTCTTTGACAATGAGATTTTTTAACTAATTGCTGATCAGACAAATCTGTACTCATGCCAACTGATTGCTGGAAGCATAAACACCAACATCACTGAAATCAAAGCATTCATAGGAATCAAATTGTTCCTATTCACAATTGTGTAGTGAAAATGCCTGCAATGGAAGATTACTGGGCCAGTGATACAAGATATGACGAAATAGCAGATGTCATGCCAATTAAGCACTTCAAATGTTTGTCCAGAATGCTTCACTTTCAAAATAACCTGGTCCCTGAGTCCCGCAAAGACAGGCTGGTGAAAATCAGGCCTGTGATAGACCATATGAGAAAGAAATGCACTCAAATTGAAAGTGAAAATCACTTCTTGATTGATAAAATGATGGTGCCTTACATAGGTCGAAAAGCTGGAAGTCTGCACCAGTACCTACCTGCCAAACCCAAGAAATGGGGTTTTAAGATCTTTGTGTGTGCTGGGGTATCTGGTTTCATGTATGACTTCTTCGTCTACATGGGGAAGTCTACATTTGATGGTGCTACACAAATTCCACTCAAAGAGTTTGGTTTAGGGGCCAATGTAGTTTTGCATCTTTGCAAAACCATCAGAAACCCCCCTGACTGTGTGGTCATGGGCCTCAGAAGTTTGGGGACCATTCGAAAGAATCGCTTGATGGGCTGCAAACTGGAAAATGATCGAGAACTACTTAAAAGAGGAAGAGGTAGTTTTGACTACCGAGTTGACAATGATGCACAGCTTGCAATAGTCAAATGGGCTGACAACAAAACAGTCACCTTGGTGAGCACATGTGCTTCTGTGATGCCTGTGGTTGAAGTGAAGAGTTTCTCAAAGAAGAAGGGAAGACAGATATCTGTCCCATGTCCACAGATTGTGGCAGAATACAACCATCACATGGGAGGTGTGGACTTGGCTGACATGATGATTGAATTATATCGCGCTCCAGCCAAGTCCTATCAGTGGTACTTGTGTATTCTGGCAACTGATAGACATTGGTTGCTCTATCGGCGTGACGCAACAGCAATTGGTCCAGTAAAGCTGAAGAAACTAAAGGCCTTCAGGCTAGATGTTGCCAAAGGTCTCATCTATCCAGAAAAACAAAAAAGAGACCGGCCTTCCCTAGGAAATGAGAATGATGGATAGCTTAGTTATCTTTCTAGTTAAAATAATTGCATGCATAATTTAATTTTTTGCCACTGAGACACCTGGTGCTACTGTTATATTTATGAAAAAACATACAAAAAGCAGTGCTAACCACTGTGCCATCATATTCCTTAGTTAATACATTTAATTTTTATATACAGTTAACATTGTTAGAGAAACCAAGAAAGGATTTTTCTAGAATTAATAAATGCACATCCTGAACAATCTCCAATATGTTAAGAATTTGGCAGCCAGAATCCCGATTGGGTCACGAACAAGCAATCACACTACACCTGTCTGAGTCCTTGCACTGGCTTCCTATCAGGTTTCAAGTCAACCTCAAAATCCTCATCCTCATTCAGTACCTATCATATATACCTTATTATCTGTCTACTCCCTTTGCAACCTTTGTTCTGTCCTCAATAACATCTACATTCTGTGGATGCACCCCAGAGCTCTGGATTTGTATTCCCAGTGATTTGAGAGTCACCTACCTGTTATTTATTGTCTGTATCTGTTTCATTTTCTAATTTTGGTAGCACTTCTAACTGCTTGTTTTTCTTATATGTATTTACTTTGTAATCTGTGGTCCTTATAACTGTTTTTACATCTACTGTATTGCTTTGAGATGGTTTTAAATGTATAAAATAAAGTGTTTTTTATTGTTATAGAGAAACATGCTCAGATTTTCTCTGGTTCAGAAAAATAGATCTGAAGTATACTTGTTTGTTACTGTTCTTACTCTTTGCTAAATGGCTTTGCATACTAATTTGATCAATCTTACTACCTATTTTCTGTGCTTTCCCTATAGTGCTAGATTTATAATTATTCTGAAAATCTCCTTCTTGAAATGATTAATTTCTAAATAAGTTTAGGCTCAGATTTCAACTATAAATCTTACACTAATTACTAGCAGTAAATACTGATGTTTTGCTCCCCCATACAACAAAACTATATTTGTATTGTAGCTGGGATTCACTTTTTATCATACATGTCTCTTCTACTGCATTTAGGACAAGTTAAAGATTAAAGATGAGGACGAGTCAGGCAACCGGGGGGGGGGGGGGAGATTGGCTTCCTGCCTCCATAATTAAAAAGCCAAATAAGACTGGCTTAAGCAGTTGTGTAACTGACAGTTTGAGGAAGCCTATTGTTTAAATTTCGTTTTGTTGCTGATAGGTTAAGCTTTCAAAACTCAGCCCTAATACAATTTCATTGGTTAAACGCAAGGCTCACAAGCATCACCATGTTAACTGCGATGTGTAGTTTTTAATTTAGTTTGAATTTTAACTGTACACACTGTCTTCATATTTGGCCAGGGCTTTAAATAGAGGGAACACCAAAAAGTTTTGGTGCTGTCATCTCCGCTTTAAAGGTACCCCCCTCGTGGAATAATTTTGACCTTGAACGTTTGCCTAGCGTACAATTAGTCAACAAACAAATTAGTACAGCAGCTGTGGGTTTGAATTTGAACAGATATAGTATTATAGTGAATTTTATTTCCATTGAATAAATGATAAAGTTTCATACAAAAAATCCTTCAGATGAATAAGTGAACACATTGTTGTTTCAGATTTATGTTTAAGCTATATGTGTGTCTGCAGAAGACTAATGCACTTTCATGGGCTACATTTGTTGCACTTCATTAAAGTGTTTTTTTACAGATCATTTCCGATCATTTCAGTTTATCACTGTTCCTCAGACCTTATGAGCCTTTAGAATTTTAAAATACCATTTTGCTTGCCTCTAAGTCCAGTAAGAGTCAGCACCATCACTGTGGCATGTGCAGTCCTGAACAACCTTGCTATCATCTGTATGAGCCTCCTATTCCATCTACAAGACATTCGGCACTCTCTGGCTGTTTCAACACTGTTATTATTGGTTCACACCCACAGGGCAGAGAAGGAACAGTGTTCTGCAGAATCTGCAGATAAGAGGTTTTTCTTTAACACATCCTTATACAGTATTTGCCTATACAATGTATTCTTTGTATCCCCAAATCCCCAATATCCCTGCTTTCCCCTGAGAACCAATAAGTGTAGAGTCAGAATACAATAAAAATACATCAAAACTATTTAATTGTCACCCATATGTGACAGACCACATTTCAGAATTGCAATGGATGCATAATTTCATCACATAGTGACAATATTATTTCCACTTTATTTTAAAATGTTCTAATGTATTCATGTTTTCCTTTCTGCTTAGAATGCTACTAAGATGCTTAAACCATGTGATGAGGTTATTTCCCTTCTGTAATAACCTCTAGAGAGCAGCAGCAGTTAATTTGGGTTAATTGCAGTTAAGAACAGGTTTTGTACGATACTGCAGACTAATTTCAGCTGTCAAGTTCATCGCAATTGGTCATAAGGTAGTGCACTAGTTTAGTAAGTAGATTAACCATGAGTTGAATTCCAGTTAGTACACCGCTTTCAGTTTGTTGCAGTTGACTCTGAGTGTCCTTCAACATAAAAAAGGAAACTGAAAATCATCACTAGGATTTGGTGATTGCATTAACACAATGATCAAAGGGTTGATATTACATTCTAAAATAGAAGACGGGGGTGGTGGGGCAACTTCACAGAGGTGTGCGACAAACAAAATGTAAAAATATACATGATTTGTGCAAGATTTGTGATGATATGAAACAATTACTAATCTTAATTGATTTGATCTCCCTCCACCCCTTTCTTTGCTCCTTTGTATAACCAAGGATTCTGTGAAGTAATATTCACAGATATCCATACACCAGCAATTACAGATTTCTCGCAGAGTGCCTTCATCTAGATGTTATTATTGAATCTTAATATTAATGTCTCCCCTTAGCAGACAGAAGTTCCTAGTTTAGTGTATATGGGTTAACATCAATTGGAGGGGAGTCGGGTATTGAAACAGATAGATTGCTCACAGGCACTTCATTAGCTTAGGAACCCAAATTTCCACAATAGCCAAAGTTAAACTTCCTGGTATCTGCTTCACATCTCTCATTGTCACCTTTTTGTTTCCTTACTATAAAGCACAGTAAGAGAAGCCACTTTTAAATGTGCAATATAAAATCTAAGTTTATTATTATGTATTATTATTATTATCTAGACGACACCTGTGAATTAAAGCAAGTCAAAATCAGCATTGTGTATAATATTTAAAACTTCTCATATATTTTGATGCTTGGGACTAGACATTATTATATAAATTATCCCCATGGGGCTGGGTATTGGCTAAGATTCAACCCCAGACATTTCGCATGAAGACCAGAATTTTCCTACAGAACCACCTCTCACCTCTCTGTCTCATACTGATGAGGTTACACTATATGACTAAGTCATTCTTAAATTCATTCAAAACTACAGAACTCTTTTTAACATATTCACTTTCAAATACAATGTTTTAAAATCTACTGTGTATAATATATTTTGCAACCAAAACCAAAAATTATGTTTTCTAATTGCTATTTATACTAAAATAAATACTACATATGCTAAAAATTCTGTATTTATTATGTACTTATTGAAAAAAAAACTGTAAGTGCTGCTGAATAGTATGACTAGTTCAGGAAGGCACTATCTAATAATACACATTTAATTTTTATTGTTATAAACAAGATTTACTGTACATTATGTTAGACACGCCACAATGAGCATTCACTGCACTACCTGGCAGTTTTAAAAAATACTGCAGTCCTGCATCAGATTATTTGAAAAAATAAAAAGCAAACACAGTATGAACTTTGTGCTGCACCACATTATGCCTCGCACATTCTGAGTGGTGGCATCTGCATGCTAATTTGTAGCCTATCCAGTATCCAGTATCTCTATCTTGTATATAAATGGATATCTTATATATACAGTATTTAAAAATATTCCATTAAAAAATCTGTTATTTTTAATGGTCGACAAATTAAAAAGAAAAAGAGTTTAGAAATGATTTGTTTTAAAAATATTAGTCATTCTTTAAAGAAACCAAAAAATATATTTTTTAAGTATACTCATATTTCGCTGACAACAGTCTTAAACACAATTCATACTTGAAATGCTATACTTAATATTCATACTTGAATTACTTGAAAGGGTCTTTGGTTGCCAAGCAGCAGTGAAATGTGTCATGAAACAAAGAAACGACTTCTACAGTGTAAAACATTTCTCAGCACAACTGTAGTGCACTGCAATCTACTGATAAATGAATACAGTGCGGTGAAAAGGTAAGAAGATTTTGTGGTTTAACATACTGTAATTAGACATATTTGACTTTCAATTAGTCCTCACCAAGTCCTAACAGTACAGACAACTAATCTCATTTGACAAATAACACATACAAATTCTACTATGTCATTGTTGTTTTGAAAAAATCAGCCAGTCTTCAGTTTCTTTAAACCAAAAATAAAACTGAAAAATATTCTGGTACGAAAGCATCTACGCTCACAATTTATGATAGTAAAACACTGAGGTTACTGGGGGAATAAACCTGGCTGCCCTTATCTTCCTTCTGGAAACAACAGGGACTTTATCTATGTTTAGGAAATGCTGTTCATATTTTACAGAACATGGATTTCCAGAAGTAGGAAATTTCCATGAAGGTATGATTGTCATCCCACATCAACTCAACCAGAAAAAAAAACACTTTTTGTTTCCCAAACCTGAAAATAATACTACATGGTGAATTTTTAGAGCACTCTTAAATGAGTTATTTTGCCTCAGCATGGTAAAAAAAATATACTGTTTTCAGGGGAGTTAAATGACAAATGAGGAGAGCTGAAATCAAAAGTGCTTCACACATTTTGGAAGACTGATTCCTGAGGTTCTTAAAGCAAAATAAACATTTCAGGATATTCAATATTTAAATTTCTATTTTAAAAAAGTGGATTACAGATTTTGTGAAGGTCCTATTTCTTACATGTAAAAGGAGTTCTGCAGATGATGGTAACATCACATCTGATCCATTTTTA
Source organism: Atractosteus spatula (assembly GCF_055471065.1). Taxonomy (NCBI): domain Eukaryota; kingdom Metazoa; phylum Chordata; class Actinopteri; order Semionotiformes; family Lepisosteidae; genus Atractosteus; species Atractosteus spatula. The sequence continues at coordinate 42,597,140 of NC_142709.1, read as the reverse complement.
ATTGATCTTTGCAAGATTATAGGTTAAAGGGAATTTTAAAACATAGAGTAATGACTAGCATTTTTTAAATGTGCAATTCCCCAGATGAATTGGGCTGGAAAAATCTGAGAGTGATGGGCAAAAGCTCAATCATCACCCTGCCTCCATGGTCTGTTCTCTAATATGTTACTGACATGGCAGTGACCAGCAGCTTCAAACAATGTGTCACTTCATTGACACAATCAGTCAAGACCATGTCACCTATTTATAGTGACTTTTCCTCTATTTTTATGCTGGTCTGCGACATCCATGAAACAGCTGCAAAAAGGAAAATACAAATGAAATGAAAATTCAGAATGTGCATTAAAACCCTGTAATGCATTACAGGGGCTGCACTTTAACACGGCATACTATGTCGTTTGATTCACTGGCTAAAGATGACCAATAGGTTGCACTTGTGGTGTATTAGATGTTACTGAAAACATGAGCTTCATACAACAAAAACGTAATATTTTCTATACTTTTTTAAATCCACTTAATTTGGAATATTAATATGGAATCATGTAATTAAAGGGTTAAACTGTCGTTGACAAGTTACAGATCAATTACATAATTTAGTGATTTGGCAGCCAGTCACCATCAGAGTCCCACACTACAGAATATATAATATATTTTTTTATAATCAAATAAATATAATTATTTCTTTCCTAATTACTTTTTACTTAAATTAGTATTATGGCAAATATAGATTATTTTAATGAGTGTGTTAACTTAAAAAACATAACTTTCACAATGGCCTATAATAATAATAATTTGTATATATTCTGCTGAGTAATTCTATTATTATTATCCGTATGAGCTTAACATGCAGAAGTTACATAGTTATATTGTCACAGTAAGGTGCCTCAGCTAGTCGCGGCTGGCATCATCTAAATCGGTGAAGTTGCCGGGGCACCTGAAGCGAGGGCAGTAGTATAGAATGTGGTTAGCAGTCTGCTCCTTGCCATCGCCGCATTCGCAAATTGGGTCATCAGTGAGACCCCACTTGTGTAGGGTGGCCCGGAATCGGCCATGTCTGGTTCTTAGTCGGTTCAGCTTGACCCAGGCTTGTCTGGGTAGGTCATTTCCAGCGAGTTTATTAGATACTTTGTCGATAAACTGTTTCAGTCTGTGGTTGTTATTATTCCACACATCTTGCCACTTTTTGTTAGCCCAGTTGGTGCCATTGTCATTGTTTGCTTCTTTCATGAGGCGCCTCATTGTGTTAGAAGGTGAGTGACGGTTTTCTAGTCGGAGGATCGTGGTGTTCCGGTTGCAGATGGCATCGTGCAGCAGGTGGTTGGGGTCATCCGAGGCTTTCAGTGCAAGGTTGATGCAACTTGCTTCTCTGCGAATATTTGGTGGAGAGATGCCACTGAGAATCGATAGCAGTTCAGTGGGCGTAGGTCTAATGCACCCGGTGATAATGCGTATACTGTTGTTCAGGGCTGTGTCTACCTTCTTCGTGTGGCTGCTGTTGTGCCGAGGTGGCGATTGGCGAGGTGGAAAATGCTGCTCGCTGTCTTGGTGATGCTAAGTTTTAACCTCCAGTCTTTGAAGTAGCAGTTCAGCTTGTTCAGGTCAGTCGATAGTGTAGTTTCTATTCCTTTGTTGTCTGTGGAGCAATGCATAATAGCGATGTCGTCTGCGTATATGTACTTTTTAGCAGTTGTACAGATGCAGCCATTCAAAGTGAGCGGTACAGACACGTACCGGAGGTAATTGGCTACGGTGTTGCGCATTGTGACGCACGATGACGCGCGGTGCCGCGGTACGTGATTGGTTGACCGACAGGGGCACTCGTGGTCCGTTGGTCTGTTGTAGAAAGATTTACAGTAAACGTCTTTACTGTGCCCGTTGTAGTATTTAATATTTATATGGAATTTTACCACTGAAGGGAAATCTTAGTAGCTGAGCATAAAAAGAATAGGAGCATACTGTAACGCGTGTGAAGGCCATAAACAATATTAATTTTGGAACATAAACATACAGTATATGGCTGGTCTCGGTACTTTAAAGAAAACATACACGAAACATGGTTTCATTATGACCAGAATCGGTCTTGAGATATTTTTAACTTGATTTACAGTATTTGAGAGGTATGTCTTGACACCGATACTACGTAAATACTGCTCATGTATATGTTTCTAGGTTTATATTATACATTTCATACGGTCAAATTACTTTTGAGCAACTGATAAGAAGCGCGAAACGGTATGCCCAGGATGTTTTAGTTTCGTTTTGTGCGGGGACTGCTTTAACTATATCGCCGTGGATTGATTAGAGATATCAAGTACATACAAGTCATTTTTTAAATGTTGTAGTTTGTCTTGTAAAAATGTTACGAGTACATCATCTGTCAACAATTACACAGGTTCTGTTTCCATATTGTGGATTTTGGTTACGTAATATTATTTTCTAATTTCACGTTGTGAATATATGATTTGGGCAAACAGAGCCGCAAAGAAGTACATTATGGGTTGTTGTTTTTTTTTGCAGTTTTATCTAGAACAAGCGATGCTTAAACCTTTGTCTGATTCTTGTGAAACTATCCACACGACAGTTACCTAGGAGTTGACTTCAGTGATGTCACTGATGGGATGTTTCTAAAAATCCATCCACTGTAAAACGTCTTCTCCAGTTGTCCTGCATATGTATTCGCTAATGAAGCTGTTTGTTCTGAGCCTGGTTCTCTACATTTCTGTATGAACCAGCTTAGAAGGGCTAAAGACAGCTTGTGTTTAAATTGAGTGTAAGGTAATTTATGCTTCTGTGTATAATGTTTCTGTAGTGCTTTTTCAGCACTCAGCATGTGACTGTGCCGGTGGCGCTGTGGGTTAGGTTCCTGACTCCCATGTCACACAGTCTGTTATCGAATCCCACTGGAACTATGACTTCTTCTATATTTCTAAATATCACAACATGATCGAATTTAAGTCTTTTTAATAACAATGAATAGTCACCTATGCGTTACAAAATAAACATTTATATTGATTTGAATCGCGTTTTGATTTAAATCGTAAACGCGTGTTTAAATATATGTGTTTAAAGGCGATATACTGTATAAAAGCGCTGATTCTTATGGAATGTGTTCCGCCAGGGATTCAAAAATTTTTTTTTTTTAATCGCGTATCTAAGGAAAATTGCAGTATAACTTTGTTCATGCACATCATTATACAGTATCTCATTTTGTATTTCTATAAAAATTATTATTGTTATTACTATTACTATTACTATTATTGTTATTTTTTTTATCCTGTAAAGCGCTTTGAGGAGCACAGCTTTCTCACCACTTAGATTACTTTTTGACACCATCCTTACACAAAGCAGAAACTGATTGTATTTTCCGATGACATACAAGTGCAAAGATTACAGATTTTAATCGTCTTTTTTCTGAACCAGGGAAAATCTGATCATGTTTCTCTATAACAATAATAAAAAACTTTATTTTACATATCACCTTTAAAAGTGGCATCTCAAAACAATACAGTAGATGTAAACCACAGATTACAAAGTAAATACCCAGACAAATGCAAACACGTTTTTAATAAAATGCTTTCATTCATTCAACAGAGAGAGAGCGTAAAACCTGGGTGTAACAGCTGTTCCTTTTTCTGATCACTCGCTCTCTGGATAAACGTCTCGCCTGTCCTGTTCTTTGTTTTCCTAATTTGCAGATTATGCCTGCTGCGATCCACTCCTACCCTCACACCTAAAGAAGACTATTTTAAATTTCTTTGCGCATCCTTAAGGTGATATCACATAAAGGTGATATGTAAAATAATGTTTTTTTTATTATTGTTATAGAGAAACATGATCAGATTTTCCCCGGTTCAGAAAAAAAGATCTAAAGTATACTAGTTAAGAAAAATAAATCTAAGCGGGGAGAAAGCTATGCTGAAAGTTTATTAAGATACTTAGAAGACAAAGATATCAATTTATTTTAGTTAATATTTTATATATCACCTTTAAAAGTGGAATCTCAAAGCAAAGTAAATACCCAACACTGATTGTACCCATCTGTCATGCTAATAAAACATCTTGAATTGAATTGAATTGAGGGAGAGAGGGGGGGAGGGCGAGCGAGATAACCAGGACGTAAGGCAAATAAGATACACTCCACAGGCATTCACAACAGCGACATATGAAACGTTTGCACATATAGTTTAGTTATTACTTGGTTTTCAAAGTGCAATGAAATACAATATTGTTGTTGTTGCTGTTCTTGTTGTTTTTATCCTGTAAAGCGTTTTGAGAAGCCACCTTTAAAGGCGATATATACTGTAAAAGCGCTGATTCTTATGGAATGTGTTCCGCCAGGGATTCAACATTTTTTTTTTTTTTAATCGCGTATCTAAGGAAATCTCAGTATAAGTTTGTTCATGCACAAACAGTGGCATGTTACATTATTAATTTGGGTGTCTTAATTCGATGTATATAAAGCAGTGAACTACTGTAGGTGTAACATAACATCCAGAAATACAATCGAGAATAGTTTTGTGGTGTTTGTTTAGATGAAACGTTCCTAAAACGTATAACGTAACAAAATTAAAGACGATTAAAATCTGTAATCTTTCCACTTGTACTGTATGTCATCGGAAAGTTTCTGCTTTGTGTAAGGATGGTATCAAAAAGTAATCTTAAGTGGTGAGAAAGCTGTGCTCAATGTATTTAAGGGACTTAAAAGTAAAAGGAGATGCTTCATATTGCTTGACTAATTTTAAAAACTAAGTTATAAATGCAGACGCTCCCTCGGTGCCGCGCCGGGTGTAAATATCAAAATATACATTCGTCCCGGGCAGAGCGCCCGGCTGGGGTGCGCGGGGGAGAGCAGGACAGGAGTGAAAGGCGGAGTTTAGGAAGGCGTACAGTCTGGGCAGGTACTGATTACACGTTTCTAAAACGTATTTGAAAAATAAAAACGATTACAATCTAATCCTTCCACGTTTGATCCCAAAATCCCAAGAAAAATAAATCTAAACGGGTAGAAAGCTATGCTGAAAGTTTATTAAGATACTTAGAAGACAAAGATACTGTATCAATTTATGTTGCATTAGTCTGATTATGATTAAAAAAACACATATAATCAAAACACGATTTAAATCAATATAAATGTTTATATTGTAACGCATACTGTCCAGCCTCCATTTCTCTATAAAAATTTACTCTATTACACACACACACACAATAGAAGCAGGAAGCAGAACCAGGGACCGTTGTCAGAAGGGAAGAAGGTGACTATTCATTGTTATCAAAAATGACTTAGAATCGATCATGTTGTGATATTTTGAAATATAAACGTCAATTGATTGTCCATAATATCGCTATTCTATTTTTTCGAAGAAATGTTTGTTAAAAGAAAAGTCCAGCACCAGCTGGATTTGAACACACAACCCATGAGTTGGTAATCGGGCACGTAGACCAGTAGGCTACAATGGAAGTCGCGTGAAGAGTGAGGCGAAACAGCCCTGTCGCAATACACGAATATAATCATATCGTTATTAAATTCTTTAGATACGCGATTCCATATTATATTAGCAGAAAAGCTTAAAACTACCACTTTTTCACACGCTATTTCACATGTTAGTTAAATACTTCGATGCTTAAAATGTTTAGGGAGAAATGGAATACCGGTGTGTATTTTTTATTTAAAGTACCGATTCCTGGAATCTGACTGGCTGACACCCTTCTGAAGTGGTTCCATAATATCTGGTATACGGAAAAGAAAGCGTTGATAAAAAAGCCTGGATTCTCATGTATCTCATACAAGTATCTTTTAATACAGTCTTTGCTGTGCTCTTGAGGATCCTTGTGATATTTTGAGCTCTAGTTGAATGATAAGTGTCGCATTTTAAATCATTTTCGTAGTTAGAAATTATGAAACGCTCTGTTAAAAGCAAGGTTTTTTATGTCCGTTGAAGTAAAACAAAATGCCTGACAAAGTAGGGCTTGGACAGATTCCAAGTGCTTGTAGAAATGTGCTAAAGAAATTATACTTTGAGTATACAGCTTGTCCAAAGTCATTCATTATTAATACTATTAGTAATATCTTCGGTAAAGGCTTTGATGCATAAATATTTCTGATAAAGGTAGGTTGTGTACTTTTGTCCAACTGAGCAATCTTGCTTTCATAAAATATACCAACATTTTAATGACTGATGATTAACATGCTGTAATACACAGTTCAAATGTAAAAGCTCAAATGCTGTACATGAGAGGTTAAGCTCCCCCTGGCGGTTTTACAAGGTGATGCCGGATACTTTCCGGCATGACGTCTTTGACGCGATTAACCACGTGCTACTGCGTGATACTGTGTGATACCGCGACACGCCCACCGGGGTATGCCGCGAAATACCACACCCATTTTGAATGGCTGCATCTGTACATGGCAGGTCAGCTGTGTAGATGTTAAACAGCATTGGCGCCAGCACTGAGCCTTGCGGGACACCATTCTTAAGGTAAAATTTCCTGGAGGTGTCGTTGCCCAGTCTTAAGGTAAATGATCTGTTTGAGATTAGTTCTTGGATAAAGAGGACCATTTTCTTGTTTGCGATGATACAAAGCAGTTTGAGTATGAGTCCTTTATGCCAGACCGTGTCATAAGCTGCTGTTAAGTCCACAAGAACAGCACCCGCTTTCTTTTTTTCTTGGAAGCATTGTTCGATATCATCGACCATACAGCAGACCTGGTTGGTTGTTGATCTATTTTGCCTGAAGCCTGCTTGTTCATTTGGGAGCTGTGGGTCTACAATAGAGCTTATTCTGTTGTATATTAGCCTTTTCATAAGCTTGAAGGTGATGCAGAGGAGGCTGATTGTCCGGTAGCTTTTTGGGTCCTCAAGTGGTTTGTTTGGTTTAAGAATAGCAATGACTTTTGCTGTTCTCCAGATCTTAGGCATTTTGTTTAGTAATAGGCAGTTGTTGAAAAATGCTAGTAGCCATTCTAGGGCAGGTGCAGAGAGGTGGATAAGCTGTTCAGGATGCAGGTGGTCAGGTCCTGGAGCTCTCCCTGCCTTGAGGGTGGAAATCGCTACGATCAGTTCAGGATAGGTGAAGCTGCTGTGACTGTTATCATCCACTGAGCTGGCTCGCTAGATGTCATGAATCTCTTGTTTAACTTTCCTGGCAAACTGCTTGTCTATGTGGGTTGGTTTGCCACTGTCAACAAGCACCTTTGCACCGTCTTTGGCTTTGACATGGTTTTAGATTTGTGGTTTATGGCTTTGGCCAGTCAGTCGGTTGATGGTTTTTCAGGCTCTTCTACTGGAGTGCTTCATGTCGATTTCAGAGACCATGTTGTTCCACTCTTGTTTCCTTTTGTTGTCCAGGTATTCTATTAGAGCTGAGCTGATGGATTGCGCTCTTTCTGTAGTGGTTACTGACTCAAGTTCAGAGGCTAAGTTTGTACATTCTTCGTCCCAGCCGGGAATGTAGGTCTTTTGGAAACCTCTTGGGATATGATTGTTAGATGTGGAGATAATCATATTGCAGAACCTTGAGTATGAGTCATTAACGTCAGTTGAGTTTGGATCTGTAAGTTTAAGCGGAAAGGAGCTTGTTTGTTTGGTGAATTCAGTCCAATTTGCTTTTCGGAAGTTCCAGCAAACGGATGGACGACTTGGAGTTGGTGTCACAAGTGCTGGATGGAACGTGACTACTGGTCTGTGCTGCGAGTTCGGGAATCTGCTCAGCACTGAGCGATGTGGTGAAGGCATGTGGTTGTTTGTTGGGCTGAAAAACATCAAGTCAGGGTTTGTTCCACTTTGCCACCTGGCAGAGAAGAATGTGTTGGCTTGTTTCTTATCAAACAGCAGAGTTTAACCTTGAATGGATGCCCAGTCGGCTAGGGCCTCACCTTCCGGTGTGCTTTTTCGATAGCCCCAGTTGGTGTGTTGACAATTGAAGTCACCAGCATAGATGACAGGATGTGGGTAGCTTGGAAGACTGGAGAACTGGGTACTAGGTGGTTTGTAGATGTTGACAATAGTAAAGCCTTCTATTTCAATAGCAATCCACTGTGTAGTATCTTCGTCCGGTGATTAGGCTACGTGCTTTGCATTTTTGTCTAGATTTAGCATTTAGTTTTACTAGAGTAGCCACTCCATGGTGCGCATGATGAATGGCACCTATGAGGTGGTAGCCATATATCTTGATATTGCTGTCGTCTTTGGTGTGAGTCTCTTTAAGAAGGATCACTTGAGCGTTCAACTCTTGAGTCAGGTGGTTGATAACCATGCATTTGGCTCTAGTTAGGCCTTCCACATTGATTTGCAGGATACACAGACCTGTAGGTTCCTGAAAGACACTAAGGTTATTTTCTTCTTGTGGAGTACAATTCATTACTGGTAAGCATTGCATGGTAAGTTCAATTTGAAGAGCTTTTTGACATCAGAGACGTTATCCAGGGGTCACTATGAGGAAGTAGCTCTTCTTGACCCCTTCTTGAGTAATTCTGAAACAGCCCTACATTTCTTTTTTAATATAAAATAATATTTAACATACTGTGATATATAAAATTAATTAAAACATGTCAAATATAGTATATAAATTAAATTTTATTACAGGACAAATATTTTCCCTACAGGGCTGAGCATTGGCTGTGATTCATACCCAGGCATTTTGCATGACAGCCCACACACCAGATAAAGTATTCACTGCACCACCTGGCAGTTTATTGAAGTGCATAATGTTTTTAAAAAAATTAAAAGGTATTTTTGTGTTACCACACCGTGAAATGAAGTACACAATCTGCAGTATGGTGCATTATGCTTTGCTCATTCTGAATGGCTGGATCTGTATCCATTGAAATACATGTAATGTAAATCAACAATGCTTTGTAAATTCTTAAAACAGTTTGATCGTTGGGATACAGAGCTCTGTATTTTCCTATAGTTCTGTTCCTGAGCTAAAATCAATGTCTTTGTCATTTATATGTTTTTCCCATTTAATTGTACACAAGAAAGACATAAACAGAAGACAAAATGTCTAAAAGTAAACTTAATTATTCTCATGCTAGTTACTTGCCTAGTTGACCAAGAAGCCATATTTAATATTTGTTACAAGATTCTTGAATCCACAATTACAATAAAATCCTAAATCATTACATGCATCCAGCTTCCTATTTGGTGATATTTTTTTTTCATTATTCTCATAATCACATCTCTGAAAAATGTCATACTAATGACCAAATCCTGTGTTTTAGAATGTCCTTTCACAGTTACAGCAGTGCCCTAATTATGTAGAACTGTGTGACACTTTTGGCTTACTTACAAAACTGCTGTAATAAATGCTGCACTGCATTGTTAAATTTCTGCTCTTTTGTGGATAAAAACAGAGGGTGTTTAGATAAAAAAAAGTACAAAGTGTTTAATGCCCTCAGGCCCTGCAAACAATTTTAAAATATTTTTTTACTGCTATTTTGTTTTTTTTAAAATCAGTCCACCTGGGCTTTAGCAATAAGTGGAAACCTTACCATTCACCCATGTTCCATGTTTGCGCACAAGTACACTCTGATCAATAATGTATGTTTTTGCCACAAAAGGAGAATCCAAATATCAGAAATGTATTTATGAGATTTAAATATAACTGAATCATAATGTAGCATTTGTTTTTTTCATTTCAAAAATGATAATCTTTGATGCTCTTTAATTACCTGGATAGGAGATGTGTTTTTAACCTCCAGAGTATCTGGAGTATTATCTTGATGTATTATGTAATGCCTTAATCTGGGTTTTGCTGTGGCTCCCTGCAATGAAGTTGCAGGTAAGAGGAGTTTTGCCTCTTATTGTGTACATTTTTGTTCGTCTAGGCTAACCATTTTATGACATGTTAACTGAATGAACTCTGCAATTGTCATTAATAGAAGTCAGAGTTTTACCATATTTTATTTTCTTTGTCCTGAGTGTAGCAGGAGCAAAAAGTCTATACTCATTATTCAAAGTCCTCTCTCCCCATTTTTGTAATGCTAAGCTCTCCAGAGCTAATGTGTCTCAGTGATCATTGTTTTGGAATTCAATTTTTACACTTTTCTTTTGAGAACAAATTTGTGCTTGGCCAGAGGGGTACCTGAAAGCCAAACTTGAGTTACATAGTTTATTCTGTAACAGTGAATGTCTAACTGCACTAAACCTAGAGGAAAATCTTTGCATTAAAAGTCCAATAAGTATTTTTACTTTTGTTATGTTTATTCTTTATTACAAAACCATTGATTAACTATACATATCATGTGTATCTTTCTAAACCTAGAGGAAAGCTAAAATTCTAGTTTTAAAATGAAAGCCAAAGAAATGTTTTCATTTTGCAGTGTTTATTCCTTATTATAGAGCCGTTGATTAATTATATGTTTAATGAATGTGTGGCATTGCCATTGATTGTTTTACTACACTGTATGCGCTGAGCTAATTTAATAATTTTATATTATAAGCCCTGCTCCGACGGTGTCACTGTTTTAAACTGTTTGTTTAGTTAGAGAAAATGGCACAGGGCTCATGATGAATGTTTTGACAGGTGCATATTTTTTAAAGTACATGTCAACACAACCCATGTTTAATGGAAACAAACACTGTGGATCAGTTTAACTTTCAGCTGGATCCTATAAATAGGTGGCTGACAGTCTAGACCCAAATAATATGCACTTGTATTAAACAGCTGCATTAATTTCTCAATTACCATCGTGTCCTGCAAAATCCTTTCTCTTTGCAGTTTTGTTTTTTTCTATATAACCATATTTGACTGCTTATGAGAATTATTCAACTTTAGGATTTATGATAAAAACTATTTTGCATTTTGTGTGCAAGTAGTCAAAATTGACATACTCAGCATATGAAAGGGTTATACAGTATCACTTTATTATCATATGCTCACCTTTCCTTTGCCCCCTAAAATCTGTGCCAAGACTGAGTTTCACTGAAATTTAATTAAAATAAGTTTAAGTAGTTCCAAAGAGGTTTAACAAGCAAACAATATTTCAGAATTTAAGCAAGGAATCACTTATGCTTAATGATGTATTATAGTAGCAGAATGAGTCTCCATACTTGGACTTTCTGTTGCAAAAAAACAATTATTTATTTTTCTAGGCTACCTTATAAGTACAGATGCAGCCATTCAAAATGCGCGGTAAAAACCAGCGGTACAGTAACCTACCCACAAGCCACCGCAGGGCACCGGAGGGCACCGCGGTAAGTGATTGGCTGGCCAAAATGACCGACAGGGGCACTCGTGGTGCATTGGTTGGTAGTGCAAAGATTTAATCATTTAATGTCTTTACTGTGCACATTTTAATCCGCTTAGTTTTGAATATTTATATGGATTTTACCACTAAAGGGAAATTTTAGTAGCTGAGCATAAAAAGAAGAGGAGCATAACGCATCTGAAGGTCATAAACGATATTAATTTAGGAACATAAACATTACTGTATGTATGTAAACTGTACTGTGTATGGCTGGTCTTGGTAGTTTAAAGAAAAAATACACACCAGTCTTCCATTTCTCCCTAAACATTTTAAGCATGAAAGTTTTATGAAACGGTACCCAAATATGCGATTGCTGTATAGAATGAATTTTAATTTAAAAAAATTATTTAACACGAACATTAAGCTGTTTACATCTTCCGCCTGAGAACAGTCACCCGTTGCTACCCAATGCAGAAACACAGCCACTAAATAGCAAAGAGAGGACATTAGCTACCCAATATGATAAAGAAATAAATGATTATTTTGTTTATTTTTTTTGCACATTTATTTGAACATTTCCATCGATTGTACAAGCACTTGGAAACTGTCCAATCCCTAGTTCATCAGGCATTTTACCGGTCTGGCGCCGGTCTGTGTCTTCCAGGATATAATGCCAGCGAACTCTTGTTTTTATGTCCACTATAACAGACAATCTCCTTTGCTTTTAACCGAGCGTTTAATAATTTCCTAAAATGAAAATGATTTACTTTATTTCCCTCACGGGATCAATAAAAGTATCTATCATCTGTCTAAACTATGGGACAGAATTCTGGGGTCTCCCCATACCAGAGATTATGGTAGGGCTTCAGAATGGTGATTGGCTGACACCATCTGACACCCCTCTGATTGGAGAAAAAAGACGTGCTGGTTTGCTATACATACTGTACCAGGAAGAGGATTTCTTTCTATTCAAAACGTGTATTTTAAAAGTTTAAGAAGTAAAAACCTTACAGCGTACACAGATTTCTAAACTGATCAGGATCGTTATCTTTGTCTTATGCATAATAATGTTCACCGCTCTGTCCAGCAAATTAATAATAAACTTTATTTTATATAGCGTTTTAAACGAATAAGTAATTAGATTGCTCATAAACCTAATCACTTGCTTTTTCTTTTTATTTAGGCTCAGATTTCAACTATAGATCGTATTATTAATAACCATAATAACAACCAACCAACAAAAACAACCATATAAACAAAATACCAACCAAAAACATAGATAACAACCACAATACAAAATCAAATATATCAAACCATTTTACTCTCGCAAAGTCCTCCAATTATCATAATCCCGCCCCTTATGCAAAACCAAACCTTCCTCCCATCCCAGTTTATCCTGTTTATCATAAACAAAATCCACCTCAATTTTCAACATAAAGCATTACACAAAATCAATACCTCAACACTCCATACTCAACAACGATAATTCACAAACAGCCAGAACATGTAACTACACATTCCCAAACAGACCTAATTTCCATAGCCCCGCCCCTTATGCAAAACCAACATCCCTCCCCTGTTCTCTCTCTCCCCTGGCGGTTGTAATTGTTTTTATTTTCAAATAAATTTTAACAAAGTCATGTATTTTAAAAATCTTAAGATTTTTATATTTATGTCTTTATTTAGTGGTTTCATTAGTGACAAAGGCTAAACTTTCTTGGAAAAATGTCTTTTATGTAAACCATGTTTGCTATTAATTCATTCAGGGCTAAAATATGTTCATTGTCTTCTAATGAAAGAAGGGTTCCTTTCGCCGTAGTCGGGTTGAAATAAGAAGCTTGCCACGCCCGGACTGTTACACCAACGCATTAGCATGTTAAAGCGATTTCATTGAGGAGCCTAGCCTTTAACTAGTAAGTACTGTACTTACTGGGTTTTTGAGGGGGGGGGAGGTGTCTTTCGCTGGAAATCTCGCCTCCTACTTTGAAAATACCCGTGAAACCGGTTCAATTCATCACAGCCAGCACTCCTGCAGAGAGGGGGGTTGTACTTGCAGTGTATGCAGTACACGCGTTATGCTCTTCATTAATGTCTAAGCCGGAACATATCATTATATCTCATTTTGTATTTCTTAAAAAAAAAATCGTTTTCCCAGCCTAACAGTATTGTTTTTAACCTGTAAAGCGCTTTGAGGAGCCACCTTTAAAGGCGCCATATACAATAAAGTTCATTATTATTACTATTGTAAATTTGCTGGACAGAGAGGTGAACATTATTACACAGAAGACAAAGATAGCGATTTACGTTGCATTGTGTATCGTGCTGCTTTAATACAGTTTTAAATAATTAAAAGTCTAAACAGTATCAGCTTTATTTATGGGTTTTAAATAAAGGTGATTTAAACGCGATTTAAATCAATATAAATGTTTATATTGTAACGCATAGGTGACTATTCATTGTTATTAAAATGACTTAAATTCGATCATGTTGTGATATTTAGAAATATACATTTGTTTGGTGCGAGTGAAGTTTTATTTAATCTCTGAGCCATACTGATTCTTCTGGAAGCCAGTTTCCGCCAGGGAGTAAAAAAAAAAAAACACACCATGGTATTCTCTCCAATGCAGTGCAGTTAAAAACATACCTCTGATGCTGCTCCTAAATGAATATCGTTTATGACCATCAGAAGCTTTATGCTCCTTTTCTTTTTTCCAGTGGATTGAACAGGGAGAGGCATTTCATGATGTACTTTTCACTGATGAAACAACAGTGGCTCTGGAACAGTTTTCAACCATGTCGTTTTATAAAAAGGGGAGATATGTACACGTTACTGAAGCTAAAAGTTTAGCCTTTGTCACTAATGTAACCACTAAATAAAGACATATAGAAATCCCTACGTTACAGACTGTATATGGCTGGTATTGGTAGTTTAAAGAAAAAATACACACCAGTATTCCACTTTCTCCCTAAACATTTTAAGCATCAGAGTCTTACATGTGGTTATTTCGGAAACGTTTGTACGTGCTCCTTCTGACCATGTTACTGTTTACTGTTACTGACCATATTAAGTTTAAGTGCCTGTGGGCACTTTTCCTGTCCGTGGGGGGTGGACCGTCTTTCATTAGAAGGTTAGTCTGTTCTACTCTGAGAATGTAGAGGGGGTGGAAAGTGCCCGCGGTCATTTAATTAGTATTAAAAGTCACACTGATTCCCTTGCGAAGATACGGACATAGGAATATTCGTGCGTGGTCAAAAAAATGGCATAAAAACGACAAAGTGAAGGCTGTGAAAACATTCACAATGTACTTTATACACAAAGCAAATATACCCCCCCCCTCTCTCAATTCAATTCAAGCTGCTTTATTAGCATGACAGATGGGTACAATCAGTGTTGGGCATTTACTTTGCTTTGAGATGCCACTTTTAAAGGTGATATATAAAATCAAGGCTTTAACTTGCTTTAACTCCGCAAGTCTGAGTTCTTGTGTCTGTCCTATCCGAACCCGAAAGTATTACAATATGTATCTTTATAGCAGGTGGTGTACAGCTTTTTAGTATAGATTACACTTTTCTAAATGTATTTAAAAAATAAAAATGATTACAATCTAATCTTTCCACGTTTGATCCCAAAATAAATCTAAACGGGGAGAAAGCTACGCTGAAAGTTTATTAAGATACTTAGAAGACAAAGATATCAATTTATGTTGCATTTGTCTGATTGTGAATCAAAAAACACATATATTTAAACCCGCATTTGCGATTTAAATCAAAACGTTATTTAAATCAATATAAATGTTTATATTGTAACGCCTAGGTGACTATTCATTGTTATTAAAATGACTTAAATTCGATCATGTTGTGATATTTAGAAATATAAATTTGTTTGGTGCGAGTGAGGTTTTATTTAATCTCTGACTCAGTGATGGCCTGGCATGGTGAGGTGCGCTGGCAGCTATGTGGTGTTACGCAGTGGTGGCCTGACACGGTGAGGTGCCCTGGCAGCTGTATGATGCAGTGGTGGCCTGGCACGGTGAGGTGCGCTTGCAGCTATGTGACGCAGTGGTGGCCTGGCACGGTGAGGTGCGCTGGCAGCTGTGTGATGCAGTGGTGGTCGGGTATGTAGAGGTGCACTGGCAGCTGTGTGTTGTGACGCAGTGGTGGCCTGGCACGGTGAGGTGCGCTGGCAGCTGTGTGATGCAGTGGTGGCCTGGCACGGTGAGGTGCGCTGACAGCTGTGTGGTGTGGCGCAGTTATGGCCTGGCACGGTGAAGTGCGCTGGCAGCTGTGTGATGCAGTGGTGGCCGGGCACGGTGAGGTGCGCTGGCAGGTGGGTGATACAGTGGTGGCCTGGCACCGTGAGGTGCGCTGGCAGCTGTGTGGTGTGACGCAGTGGTGGCCTGGCATGGTGAAGTGTGCTGGCAGCTGTGTGGTGTGACGCAGTGGTGGCCTGGCACGGTGAAGTGCGCTGGCAGCTGTGTGGTGTGACGCAGTGGTGGCCTGGCACGGTGAAGTGCGCTGGCAGCTGTGTGGGGTGACGCAGTGGTGGCCTGGTATGGTGAGGTACGCTGGCAGCTGTGTGGTGTGACGCAGTGGTGGCCTGGCACGGTGAAGTGCGCTGGCAGCTGTGTGGTGTGACGCTGTGGTGGCCTGGCACGGTTACATGCGCTGGCAGCTGTGTGGTGTTACGCAGTGGTGGCCTGACACGGTGAGGTGCCCTGGCAGCTGTATGATGCAGTGGTGGCCTGGCACGGTGAAGTGCGCTGGCAGCTGTGTGGGGTGACGCAGTGGTGGCCTGGTATGGTGAGGTACGCTGGCAGCTGTGTGGTGTGACGCAGTGGTGGCCTGGCACGGTGAAGTGCGCTGGCAGCTGTGTGGTGTGACGCTGTGGTGGCCTGGCACGGTTACATGCGCTGGCAGCTGTGTGGTGTTACGCAGTGGTGGCCTGACACGGTGAGGTGCCCTGGCAGCTGTATGATGCAGTGGTGGCCTGGCACGGTGAGGTGCGCTTGCAGCTATGTGACGCAGTGGTGGCCTGGCACGGTGAGGTGCGCTGGCAGCTGTGTGATGCAGTGGTGGTCGGGTATGTAGAGGTGCACTGGCAGCTGTGTGTTGTGACGCAGTGGTGGCCTGGCACGGTGAGGTGCGCTGGCATATAATGAATATATTCATGTGCATCCAACACACAGTTCAACGCTAGCAACTACACAAAATCTAAAATATGAGCTCTACTTGCCACTTACAATACCAACAGTACCAGCTAACTTTAGTAGTGACATTTTCATGGATCTTTTTAACAATAAAATTTACAACATCAGACTTCAGACACAATTAAACAGGCCTCAAAAAAGTCTGGTACAAACATTTTTAGCATGGTGAAACATGGTGAACATTTCCACCACTGCGTCACACCACACAGCTGCCAGCGCACCTCACCGTGCCAGGCCACCACTGCATCACCCAGCTGCCAGCGCACCTCACCGTGCCAGGCCACCACTGCGTCACACCACACAGCTGCCAGCGCACCTCACGGTGCCAGGCCACCACTGCATCACCCACCTGCCAGCGCACCTCACCGTGCCCGGCCACCACTGCATCACACAGCTGCCAGCGCACTTCGCCGTGCCAGGCCACAACTGCGCCACACCACACAGCTGCCAGCGCACCTCACCGTGCCAGGCCACCACTGCATCACACAGCTGCCAGCGCACCTCACCGTGCCAGGCCACCACTGCGTCACAACACACAGCTGCCAGTGCACCTCTACATACCCGACCACCACTGCATCACACAGCTGCCAGCGCACCTCACCGTGCCAGGCCACCACTGCGTCACATAGCTGCAAGCGCACCTCACCGTGCCAGGCCACCACTGCATCATACAGCTGCCAGGGCACCTCACCGTGTCAGGCCACCACTGCGTCACACATATTTCAGCGCCATATATTTCATGGATATTATGGAATATAATGGATGGATATCTTAGTTATCTTTCTAGTTCACAGGTTTGCATGCATAATTTAATTTTGAAAGCCACTGAGACATCAGGTACTACTGTTGTATTTATGAAAAAGAAACAAAACAAAAAACATACTAACAACTGTGCCATCCTACTCCTTAGTTAATACATTTTATTATTCATAAACAGTTAACATTGTTAGCAAAATATTTTGAATTATATTTAACCCTATTTTTTCTTTAATTTTGTATTTAACTTATTATATGATAGTCAGACTTAATGTATATTTGAACAATGAAAATATATTTTTACAAGATTTTACATTAAGCACTTAAAATTAATATGGTTAATAATAGTAAACTGTAACATGCTGTAACAAGATCGGTTAAACTGCGAAGAAAATGCTTTCAGAGAAAATGTTTCAGGTGTGAAGAACATAGATCTCCAATGCAATTTCAACCAAACCTGTTCCCACACACCCTGCCCCCACTACCATTAGAATATACACAAACATTTTAGCGTTTCATTCTGAGCAGAAGACCCTCACACCTGAAGAGTGCTGGCTGTGACGAATTAAACCGGTTTTACAGGTTTCAATCACAGACCATGTGACATGGGAGTCAGGAAACTACAGTAACACACAGCGCCACCGGATTTGATAATGCTATAAAAACGCTATAAAATAATGTGACTTGGCACAGAACAAGTTTACAGCACAGTACAAAAATAAATGCTGACCATGACTTTAGAAGCATAAATTGCCTTACACTCAATTTAAACACAAGCTGTCTTTAGCCCTCTAAGCTGGTTCATACAGAAATGTAGAGATCCAGGCTCAGAACACACAGCTTCATTAGCGAATACATATGCAGGACAACTAGAGAAGACGTTTTACAGAGGATGGATTTTTAGAAACATCCCATCAGTGACATCACTGAAGTCAACTCCTAGGTACTGTAACTGTCGTGTGGATAGTTTCACAAGAATCAGACAAAGGTTTAAGCATTGCTTGTTCTAGATAAAACTGCAAAAAAAAACAACAACCAATAATGTACTTCTTTGCGGCTCTGTTTGCCCAAATCATATATTCACAACATGAAATCTAGAAAATAATATTACGTAACCAAAATCCGCAATATGGAAACAGAACCTGTGTAATTGATAGATGATGTACTCGTAACATTTTTTCAAGACGAACTACAACATTTAAAAAATGACTTGTATGTACTTGATATCTCTAATCAATCCACGGGTCCCAGCACAAAACGAAACTAAAACACATACCGTTTCGCGCTTCTTATTAGTTGCTCAAAAGTAATTTGACCGTATGAAATGCATAATATAAACCTAGAAACATATACGTGAGCAGTACTTAAGCACTGTAGTATCGGTGTTAAGACATACCTCTCAAATACTGTAAATCAAGTTAAAAATATCTCAAGACCGATTCTGGTCATAATGAAACCATGTTTCGTGTATGTTTTCTTTTTCATCTTGAAATAACTCATTTCTAAATACCTTTTTCACTGTTAACATCTTGCAGCAACTCTGCGACAAAATATACACTCTGACAGTTCATCCTGCTACCAACATTAAATAAAACAAATCTTAAGATTTCTATATTTATGTCTTTATTTAGTGGTTTCATTAGTGACAAAGGCTAAACTTTCTTGGAAAAATGTATTTTATGTGTTGCGGAAAAAACTGACTTGCTTTAACAAAATATGTTTACAAATCCTTTCACCTGGCATTTTCGTAGTTAGAAATTATGGAACGCTCTGTTAAAAGCAAGGGAGTTTTTATGTCCGTTGCAGTTCTTTTGGAACATGAATATAATTATATCGTTATTAATTTCTTGAGATACGCGATTCCATATTATATTCCCTTTTAATCAAATTCTAAAAGTATGCTTGTTGACTCCGGTATCACGTTAGTTAAAGACTTCGAAGCTTACAATGTTTAGGGAGAAATGGAATACTGGTGTGTATTTTTTTCTTTAAAGTACCGAGACCAGCCATATACTGTATGTTTATGTTCCAAAATTAATATCGTTTATGGCCTTCACACGCGTTACAGTATGCTCCTATTTTTTTATGCTCAGCTACTAAGATTTCCCTTCAGTGGTAAAATTAGATATGAATATTCAATACTTAAACGGGCACAGTTAAGACATTAAATATACATATACATACTGTATACAGTACAGTTTGCATACGGTAATATGTTTATGTTACGCGATTAAAAAATAAATAAATAAAAATGAAAAGTCCAGCACCAGCTGGATTCGAACACACAACCTGCCAGTTGGTAGTCACACACCTAGACCAGTAGGCTACAAGACAGCTCGCATGAACACGCAGGCGAAACAGCCCTACACAGCCCTGTCGCAGTACACGGATATAATCATACCGTTATTAAATTCTTTAGATACGCGATTCCATATTATATTCCCTTTTAATCAAATTCTAAAAGTAAGCTTGTTGACTCCGGTATCACGTTAGTTAAAGACTTCGAAGCTTACAATGTTTAGGGAGAAATGGAATACCGGTGTGTATTTTTCCAAGTATACAGCTTGTCCAAAGTCATCCATTATTAATACTATTAGTAATATCTTCAGTAAAGGCTTTGATGCATAAATATTTCTGATAAAGGTAGGTTGTGTACTTTTGTCCAACTGAGCAATCTTGCTTTCATAAAATATACCAACATTTTAATGACTGATGATTAACATGCTGTAATACACAGTTCAAAATTAAAGGCTCAAATGCTGTAAATGAGAGGTTAAGCTCCCCCTGGCGGTTTTACAAGGCGACGCCGGATAGTTTCCGGCAGAGCGTCAAATGATACGTGACACCACGTGATATCGCGTGACACCGCGACATGCCCACCGGGGTATGCCGCGAAATACCTCACCCATTTTGAATGGCTGCATCTGTAATCATGAAGAACTGCAAATCAGCTCTTCCATTGTTCTATTAATTACGCACTAGCATGGCAAAGATGTGGACCCTGCATGGTTATGACTGACAGATCAATCCAGCAGTTGTCATGATGCAGGCCCTTCAGTGCAGACAGATTTATCACTGAATGGAATGGATCTCACAGGTGTGCAGTAGTTCACATATCAGAGGGCATACTTATGGACAACATTCCTTTCTACATCCAGGCTGGCTCACATTAACCCAATTCTCCTGAACCCTGAACAGCTGTATATGTCACGCCCAGTATACCTAGAGGGTGCTCTACTTTTCTCCTGTTCCTAGTTCCCTGTGATTATTCATGTCTTTCTGGTGTGTCTTGTTGTGTAGCCTATTTACTTCCTGCTTCTGATCTGCTACTCGCTCAGCATTGAGGTTCAGATGTCCTTAGACCTGCCTAGCACCAGGTCACTCCTGTCCTTGGCCTGAGGGCATAGGTTTCTATACGGCATTTCCTGAACAGCTGAGCCCGGGCTAACCCTCGTCTTGCCGCAATGCATAGGGTCTGTTTTTGCTCTCCTGCCATTCCACAGTTCGTCCTTTCCGACATCCCTGACAGTATATTCCAGATTTTGAGGAATCTCTGTTGCAAATGGTTAACAAAAGATTCTAGACCAAAAATATATGCAGTAGATGTAAGCAGACAATATGCACTAAAAAAGAACATTCTTATTGGTTAAATCACCTGAGATATCCTAAGACCTGTATGAATTTCACTCTCTAAGGTTCTCATTTGGTATAATTTTAGCATGCTTGCTGTGCTTTACCTGCTTTCCATTACATTTCCAAATGGCATTTTATTTTAACATTTATAAGAGCTTACAACAAGGCTCTGCACTTTAATGAAGTATCAGACATTTTAGATTGAATTACCCTCCTGAAGGCCTGATCATATTCCTAGAAGACTTTTTCAAGCAGGTTAATTGGACTTTGCATGAGATTGACTTACCCAAAGATACATGGTGATTGTCTTCCCAGAAACAATCGTAATGTATCTCACTATTGCTGTATTAAAGTTACAGCAAGTTGCTCCTTACCAGCTACACTATTTAGAATCACTAATTGAATAGTAGAAGTGGAAGAGTGTGAATACAAAAAGAGTAATTGCTTCACCTTTTAGATTAAAATGGTTTTATTTTTGCAAAGTCCATAAATACAACATTTTTTTCTGACTGCTAAATGTAAAGCAGAAAAAACATTTTTTTAAAACTTAGTTTTAAATTATTTTAAAAAGTGTCAGCAGCAATAACAGTCTCCAGAGTCACCAGTCACTGTTGTGCACTGATCCTTTAAGCACTAGACCATGAAATGTGGAGCACAACCTTAGACTAGCTGGAGTAGAGGTAGCCTTTTTAAAATATTTATGTTTCTATACTCCCAGTCAAGGTAATCACTGAACAACAGCTCGCTATCTCATTCTGAAGGTCTGCAAACATTCTTGGAAACATCTTTACTCAGACCTGTGAAAATGTATAAATTATTATGATTAAACTAGTATGTATTTGAAGAAGGAAACTAAACCTGAGGTACAGATGCAGCCATTCAAAATGGGTGGGGTATTTCGCGGTATACCCCGGTGGGCATGTCGCAGTACACACAGTATCACGGGGTAAATCGCGTCATTTGACATCATACCGGAAAGTATCCGGCATCACCTTGTAAAACCGCCAGGAGGAGCCAATAAAGCTTGACCTCTCATGTACAGCATTTGAGCTTTTAAATTTAAACTGTGTATTACAGCATGTTAATCATTAGTCAATAAAAAGTTGGTATATTTTATGAAAGCAAGATTGCTCAGTTGGACAAAAGTACACAACCTACCTTTATCAGAAATATTTATGCATCAAAGCCTTTACCGAAGATATTACTAATAGTATTAATAATGAATGACTTTGGACAAGCTGTAAACTCAAAGTATAATTTCTTTAGCACATTTGTAGAAGCACTTGGAATCTCTCCAAGCCCTACTTTGTCAGGCATTTTCTTTTACTGCAACGGATATAAAAACTCCCTTGCTTTTAACAGAGCGTTTCATAATTTCTAACTACGAAAATTAATTAAACTGCGACACTTATCATTCAACCAGAGCTCAAAATATCACAAGGATCCTCAAGAGCACAGCAAAGACTGTATTAAAAGATACTTGTATCAGATACATGAGAATCCAGGCTTTTTTTATCAACACTTTCTTTTCCGTATACCAGATATTATGGAACCACTTCAGAAGGGTGTCAGCCAGTCAGATTCCAGGAATCGGTACTTTAAATAAAAAATACACACCAGTATTCAATTTCTCCCTAAACATTTTAAGCATCGAAGTCTTTAACTAACATGTGAAATAGCGTGTAAAAAAGTGGTAGTTTTAAGCTTTTCTGCTAATATAATATGGAATCGGTATCTAAAGAAATTAATAACGATATGATTATATTCGTGTACTGCGACATTTCTTTGAAAAAATAGAATAGCAATATTATGGACAATTAATTGACTTTTATATTTCTAAATATCGCAACATGATCGAATTTAAGTCATTTTAATAACAATGAATAGTCACCTATGCGTTACAATATAAACATTTATATTGATTTAAATCACGTTTTGATTTAAATCGCAAACGCGTGTTTAAATATATGTGTTTTTTTATTCACAATCAGACAAATGCAACATAAATTGATATCTTTATCTTCTAAGTATCTTAATAAACTTTCAGCATAGCTTTCTCCCCGTTTAGATTTATTTTTCTTGGGATCTTGGGATCAAACGTGGAAAGATGAGATTGTAATCGTTTTTATTTTTTAAATACATTTTAGAAAAGTGTAATCTATACTAAAAAGCTGTACACCACCTGCTATAAAGATACATATTGTAATACTTTCAGGTTTGGATAGGACAGACACAATAACTCAGACTTGCGTAGTTAAAGCAAGTTAAAGCCTTGATTTTATATATCACCTTTAAAAGTGGCATCTCAAAGCAAAGTAAATACCCAACACTGATTGTACCCATCTGTCATGCTAATAAAGCACCTTGAATTGAATTGAGAGAGAGAGAGAGAGAGAGAGAGCGAGAACAGCCAGGACAGACAGGCTTCGCGTATCTAAGGAAATAGCAGTATAACCTTGTTCATGCACAAACAGTGGCATGTTACATTATTAATTTGGGTGTCTCCTCTTGCAAGAAAGCTCTAAATTGCATTTTGAGTGCGGTTTTTGACTTGTTTTAAATTGCAACCCGTAAATAAAGCTAATACTGTTTAGACTTATATTAGGATTTAAACTTATATTAGGATTATATACTTTGTGAAAAGTGATAGTCTTTTAACCTTTTCTGTGAATTCGCTTGTTATCTAACAAATGCATACTTTTAGAATTTGATTAACAGGGAATATAATATGGAATTGCGTATCTAAACAAATTAATAACGATATAATTATATTCATGTACTGTCTGGCGGAATAAACTGAAGAGGTTAGTTAATGCAACATGGAATTATTAAGAATTATCACCTCTTTTTACAATTTAGAACAAATGAGAACATTCCACTCAGTGGTCGGTGCATTGTTATCTCAATCACCTGCTAATTCGTTTTACACCACTGGACGACAGGAGAATGTGACTGTACTGTATCTGTACAGAATGTGTGTTTCAATCAATACAGTAATTGATTAAAATCGCAATCGCGTGTTTAATTAAATGCCTTTTTGATTCACAATCTGAAAATGAAAACCGCGGTAAAGCCACCTTGAATTTAAAAAAAACGATTTTGGCACGCCTGTAGCATTTTCACGAAACCTCCTAGAGTTGTGAGAACACTTGCTTTGTGTATAAAGTACATTGTGAATGTTTTCACAGCCTTCACTTTGTCATTTTTATGCCATTTTTTTGACCACGCACGAATATTCCTATGTCCGTATCTTCGCAAGGGAATCAGTGTGACTTTTAATACTAATTAAATGACTGCGGGCACTTTCCACCCCCTCTACATTCTCAGAGTAGAACAGACTAACCTTCTAATGAAAGACGGTCCACCCCCCACGGACAGGAAAAGTGCCCACAGGCACATAAACTTAATATGGTCAGTAACAGTAAACAGTAACATGGTCAGGAGGAGCACGTACAAACGTTTCCGAAATAACCACATGTAAGACTCTGATGCTTAAAATGTTTAGGGAGAAAGTGGAATACTGATGTGTATTTTTTCTTTGAACTACCAATACCAGCCATATACAGTCTGTAACGTAGGGATTTCTATATGTCTTTATTTAGTGGTTACATTAGTGACAAAGGCTAAACTTTTAGCTTCAGTAACACGTACATATCTCCCCTTTTTATAAAACAACATGGTTGAAAACTGTTCCAGAGCCACTGTTGTTTCATCAGTGAAAAGTACATCATGAAATGCCTTTCCCTGTTCAATCCATTGGAAAAAAGAAAAGGAGCATAAAGTGTCTGATGGTCATAAACGATATTCATTTAGGAACAGCATCAGAGATATGTTTTTAACTGCACTGCATCGGAGAGAATACCATAGTGTGTTTTTTTTTACTCCCTGGCGGAAACTGGCTTCCATAAGAATCAATATGGCTCAGAGATTAAATAAAACTTCACTCGCACCAAACAAATGTATATTTCTAAATATCACAACATGATCGAATTTAAGTCATTTTAATAACAATGAATAGTCACCTAGGCGTTACAACATAAACATTTATATTGATTTAAATCGCGTTTTGATTTAAATCGCAAACGCGGGTTTAAATATATGTGTTTTTTGATTCACAATCAGACAAATGCAACATAAATTGATATCTTTGTCTTCTAAGTATCTTAATAAACTTTCAGCATAGCTTTCTCCCCGTTTAGATTTATTTTTCTTAACTAGTATACTTTTGATCTTTTTTTCTGAACCGGTGAAAATCTGATCATGTTTCTCTATAACAATAATAAAAAACATTATTTTACATATTACCTTTATGTGATATCACCTTAAGGACAGCACATACAAGGGTTAATTGCACAATGGACCGCGCAAAGAAATTTAAAATAATCTTCTTTAGGTGTGAGGGCAGGAGTGGATCGCAGAAGGCATAATCAGCAAATTAGGAAAACAAAGAACAGGACAGGTGAGACGTTTATCCAGAGAGCGAGTGATCAGAAAAAGGAACAGCTGTTACGCCCAGGTTTTACGCTCTCTCTCTGCTGAATGAATAAAAGCATTTTATTAAAAACGCGTTTGAGTTTGTCTGGGTATTTACTTTGTAATCTGTGGTTTACATCTACTGTATTGTTTTGAGATGCCACTTTTAAAGGTGATATGTAAAATAAAGTTTTTTATTATTATTATAGAGAAACATGATCAGATTTTCCCTGGTTCAGAAAAAAGACGATTAAAATCTGTAATCTTTCCACTTGTATTTCATTGGAAAATACAAGAAGTTTGTGCTTTGTGTAAGGATGGTATCAAAAAGTAATCTAAGTGGTGAGAAAGCTGTGCTCCTCAAAGCGCTTTACAGGATAAAAACAATAACAACAATAGTGTTAGGCTGGGCAAACGATTTTTTTATAGAAATACAAAATGAGATATAATGATGTGTTCTGGCTAAGACATTAACGAGTACAACCCCCCTCTCTGCGGGAGTGCTGGCTGTGACGAATTAAACCGGTTTCACAGGTATTTTCAAAGTAGAAGGGGGCGAGATTTCCAGCGAAAGACACCTCCCCCCTCCAAAACCAAGGAAGTACAGTACTTACTAGTTAAGAAAGCTAGGCTCCTCAATGAAATCGCTTTAACATGCTAATGCGTTGGTGTAACAGTCCGGGCGTGGCAAGCTTCTAATGTCAACTCGACTCAATTGGAAGACAAGGAACATATTCTAGCCCTAAATGAATTAATAGCAAACATGGTTTACATAAAAGACATTTTTCCAAGAAAGTTTATAATAATACGATCTATAGTTGAAATCTGAGCCTAAATAAAAAGAAAAAGCATTTTCAGAGAGCAATTACGCTGTGTTTAATTGCTTCTTTTAATTGTGGCAAGCTTCTAATGTCAACTCGACTCAATTGGAAGACAATGAACATATTCTAGCCCTAAATGAATTAATAGCAAACATGGTTTACATAAAAGACATTTTTCCAAGAAAGTTTATAATAATACGATCTATAGTTGAAATCTGAGCCTAAATAAAAAGAAAAGGCATTTTCAGAGAGCAATTACGCTGTGTTTATGTAGAATAAGTGATTAGGTTTATGAGCAATCTAATTACTTATTCGTTTAAAATGCTATATAAAATAAAGTTTATTATTAATTTGCTGGACAGAGTGGTGAACATTATTATGCATAAGACAAAGATAACGATCCTGATCAGTTTAGAAATCTGTGTACACTGTAAGGTTTTTACTTCTTAAACTTTTAAAATACACGTTTCGAATGGAAAGAAATCCTCTTCCTGGTACAGTATGTACGTATAGCAAACCAGCACGTCTTTTTTCTCCAATCAGAGGGGTGTCAGATGATGTCAGCCAATTACCATTCTGAAGCCCTACCATAATCTCTGGTATGGGGAGACCCCAGAATTCTGTCCCATAGTTTAGACAGATGATAGATACTTTTATTGATCCCATGAGGGAAATAAAGTAAATCATTTTCATTTTAGGAAATTATTAAACGCTCGGTTAAACGCAAAGGAGATTGTCTGTTATAGTGGACATAAAAACAAGAGTTCTCTGCCATTATATCCTAGAAGACACAGACCGGCGCCAGACCAGGAGAATGCCCGCAGCGTAAAAGAAAATGCCTGTATTGCCTGTGTATTTTTTCTTTAAACTACCAAGACCAGCCATACACAGTACAGTTTACGTACATACAGTAATGTTTATGTTCCTAAATTAATCTAGTTTATGACCTTCAGATGCGTTATGCTCCTCTTCTTTTTATGCTCAGCTACTAAAATTTCCCTTTAGTGGTAAAATTCCATATAAATATTCAAAACTAAGCGGATTAAAATGTGCACAGTAAAGACATTAAATGATTAAATCTTTTCACTACCAACCAATGCACCACAAGTGCACCTGTCGGTCATTTTGGCCAGCCAATCACTTACCGCGGTGCCCTCCGGTGCCCTGCGGTGGCTTGTGGGTAGGTCAATAACACAGACCACATTTTCAAAACGAGATTCTAATTACAATAATTGTAACCACTTTCTTACTTATAAAAATATTTTGCAAATACAAAAACAGAAATCTTGGACAATGTAACTTTACAGTATCTTAATGAAAAATATTTGTATTTTACACAGAAATTAAATATAACAAATACCCTACATTTTCAACAACAGCACTGAGGCATGTTAACAAAGTAAGCATTACTATTAATACCGAAAAAAGAGATAAAATTAAATTTGAAAGTCAGTTAACAAATACAAAAACGGAAAGATTAGAAAAATTTTCCTACAGGAATGGTGAGCTCAATAATTTCAAAGCCATGGAAAACTTACAATGCTTCAGATTTCCTTTTGTTGCCACCAATGTACAGGTTATTTATGTACAGATATCAGAAGTGACATTAAATGAAAAATACTGTAAGACACAATAACGTGATAAATTAAAAGTGTAAAAGACTTACAGTATTTAAATGCAGTGAAACAACTTTAACTCTTGACCTAAT
The DNA here is from genome assembly GCF_055471065.1 of Atractosteus spatula. Lineage (NCBI taxonomy): Eukaryota > Metazoa > Chordata > Actinopteri > Semionotiformes > Lepisosteidae > Atractosteus > Atractosteus spatula. The sequence continues at coordinate 42,569,354 of NC_142709.1, read as the reverse complement.
TCAACCCTTAACAGCAAGTCTTCTTTTTCAGAGGGAGCAACTTGCCTTCCATTTTAATTTTTTCAATTTTGGATTTTATTTCACTATCTATTGCTGCTGAATAGAGCTTTAAAAACTCGAGCAGCTTTGTACTTCCGATATAAGACTGTAAAATCTTATTGCATTTCTCAGGTGCACTAATTACTAACTCTTAAATGGCAGCTGTTGAAACAATTGTGTTCCTGTCTACATTCATCCACTGAAACACTTCCTTCATCGTTCCCTTTCTTCTGAATAATTTCAGCACCTTCTTGTATTTTGCACAGCACTGGAAGGAGCATTTACTGCAACACAAAGTTGAGGTGAAGTATTTACTGAGTAGGGTGGAGAAATCTTAAACAGAGAAAAACAATTCATTCATAAAGAATTATATCTGGGTTTTTCTTCTTTCCATAACTTTCACTCATATTCAAAATGATCCTGAAAACACTTATCTTTAAATAATTATGACTATTTTAATTGCAGACTGTGTTACAGGCACTGACAATAATCCTGTAATAGTGCCGAAGTGCCCCGCAGTGGCTTGTGGGTAGTTTACCGTACCGCGGGTTTGTACCGCACATTTTGAATGGCTGCACCTGTAGAATGAAATCCATAAAATCTTCTAGAACAAATGGAATATCACTCAGTATTCAAATAAAGAAAATATGTGATATTCACACAGGCCTATCTTTATCCTAAATTCTTTAGAGGGTTAATTACAGGCATATTTTTTGCTAACTTTAGACATAATTCAGAGAATAAGTTGTGTAGACAAAAGGCTGTTTTAACCTGATACACATTCAAATCCAAATCCCCAGCTGCTGTACTCATTAGTTTTGTGACTATTTGCAATTGATTATTGCATTAGTAGTTAAGTGCCCTCAGCTGGTATGTTTGTATTTAAAGTAATTTGTAGTTACTAAATTAAAACCTAATATTAAATTGTCTGAGACATTCAGTTATATAAACAAACATAAGACAGACTACAATTATATACTAGCATGGCCTACATACAGTATTAACTTACTGCTCAGATTATATGAAATGTTCTGATTCAGAGACTTCTGGAGTTCATGCTGATTACAGCAAAAACAATATCCAGAACTTAGCACCATATTAAATATAAGTTCAGCTGGTCTCCAGCTTTGTTTCACACATGTTTTAGTTGCAATTTAGCTCAGAGCTGAAGATGATCTCAAGATAGTACTGTGTGAGCTAGTCTGCAACATCCTAAATCTGAATGCTTGATGCTATCATCCAAAAATGTCTGAACATTTTAAAACAAAGCATAAAGGATAAATATAAGGAAATATATTGAACACATACACAGCGACCCTAAATTTATGTATTGCAAAAAAAAATGATTGTTATTATCAGATTTAACATGATTTTGTTTTGCAATTATATCTAGGTTAGACCTCTTGCACATCCAATGTTTAATCAGAAACCTTCAGTTTTATATATTCTTGTATCTAATTACTGCTCTCTTTTTATATTCAATTTTATATACACCCAGTTTGCAGTCTTCAAATCCTTCTTTACTTCTCAGTTCACAAACAACCATTCCAGTAATAAATGAGGAGAAAGAGGGCAGAATAACCAGCTCTTCACCATGAAGTATTCATCATTTACCATCACTTAGTGGCTTCCTAAAAATTTTGAGTTTTGATTTTTCAATGACTGTATAAGAATGACTCAAAACTAATATCACTAGTGAAGTCTGAAGGCACCAGCAAATCCGTTACTGAATGTGCCAAACCGTTGTGGTAAATTAAAAAAATAGATATATTTACTGTAACCTGGAATGTTTCTCAGGTAAATGATGTCCTGTGGTAAATAGTTATGTTCATTTTGTGGCCACCATTTATGGCATATTTAAGGTAAACTATTGTGGAGTCATTGTGGCAATTATTTACAGAACTTTATAAGGGTCAGAGAAAGTGCAGAGTGCCATAAAATACTCCCCTCAGTTGAAAAACTTGTGAGAAGTGTAGTGTTTCATACAGTTCTGACTCCAGGTGATACAGTGCTAAATCGTTGAGATGCACTATCGCTCCTTCAGGAACTTGTAGAAAAACTGTTTGGTTGGGTAGCTGCACTTCGGTAGCTGTATCATGCCTGTCATATGTTATTGTAACCATTAACTGTGGTGTGCTGACCAGCCATTTCTTTCCCACCTGCTCAACCTGGGGTTCGTTAACCTCTCTTTTGCTCGTCACTGTGGCTTTACACTTTTCAGTGGCAGCCCCCTTTCTGATACCACACAACCTCTGAGTTGTGTCCCTAAGGAAAGGCTTACTTGGACATACCCAGTGGATATCCTTGGTTGATATACACAGTTCCAGGTTTGGAGCAAGATACAAATTTGGATCATCCTCCTGGTAAGCTACGAGCGGTGGGGTGGTCAACTTCACATGCATGTCCCCCCTCCAGAAGCCAACGTTCGATATAGACTTGAGTCTATAGATATCCTTGCCACTCACGATGGGAAGGTTCAACAGGAAACCTATTTCCTTGGCTTCGGGGTTGACATGTATAGGAATGGCACTGCCTAGACTGTATGCAAGATGTACCTGTAATGGCTGCACCATCTCAGAAGTGGTTGTCCTAAGTACTTCTTCTACTAAGGACAGTGGAACCAAGTAAGTTGGAATCTGTCCCATGGCTAGGCTAGTTATCGTGGCACTAAGCTCCCTAAGCAAATCCTGCATCAGCATCCTGACCTGTTGCACGTAAGCATAATCCCACTGTAACACGTCGACAATCCTGCCCACGGTGTGGAGGGTGTTATTTAACACTGCTGCATGAAGGTTTACTGCTAATATTGTGCCCTGTAAGGTTTTCCCTAGGCTTTCCAGCCGCTGCTGCTGTTGATACAGCCTGTCCTGAATTTCTGGCATTTCCTTAAGTAACCCAGACACCTGCCTTCTCAGGGTGGTCAGGGTGACAGTGTTAGCAGCAAACAGACCAGCTGAAAATAGCGAGGCCACGGCGGAGGCCGCAGCAATCAGACCCCCCAAGAACCTTTTGGGGCGGCTGAGGCCTGTCATCTCCTCCTGGCTGACTGTTGTCTTCCTCAGCTGGCGGAGCATGTGTATAGTGTCTAGCTGGGCATGCCATACAGCATCCTTAGCCCACTGCCTGCCATGATGGGACACCCTACTGTTCATGTTGATGTGCTTCCGAAACACATCACCTGGGTCCAGCCGCACATACACTCGCTGAGTATATGTTCTGCAATTTGTTAACAACAATCCGGGAGCGTCCTGCAGGACTATGCCGGTAGGAGGACCGGGTTCCACAACTTCAAGGGGCTGTGTCGAGGCGATCCACAGCACTGTCAGGACCAGCCGTGGCAGTTTTAGGATTCCCATTCTGGAACACAGATGAGGCACATGGTACAGTTCCACTATAATTTTGAATATATTTTCCTAGGAGGACCTACACTACAGTACCTAACTACCTGTAGCTACAAAGGGGCACCCCCCTCTTGATCGGGTTTAGACTTTTAACCCTATTCTGTGTCCTCCGGCGCCATTTGAGGTGGGCGATACAACCGGAGGTGGTTGCGATGCACCCACTTATAGACTAGAGATTGCCTTCCTTTTTCAATCCGAATTCGATAAGCTACTGGTGATACCTTATCGACAATCTCGTGGGGTCCTGTCCAACTGGGTAAGAACTTCCGGGCCACCCCTGTGGGTTTGGCAAATTGGAAGTACAGGACCTTGTCTCCTACTTGGAGTTCCTGGTTAACTGCCTTTCGGTCATAGTATGCTTTCCTACCCTCTGCACTCCTTCCCAGATTGTTCTGGGCAAAAGCAAAGGTTGCCTGCAGATGTGCTCGCAGGTCTGACACATACTGATGGGCCGTAGCAGCCCCCGTCGTGCTCAGGTCCTCCACCCCATAAAGACAGTGTAGGGGAAGAGTCATCTTCCGACCTGTCATCATCTCAAAAGGTGGGACCCCCGTAGAGCAATGGGGCGTGGCTCGGATGGCCATCAGAACCAGGGGCAGCTTAATGTCCCAGTCCCTACTGCTGGTGGAGACAAACTTTTTGAGCATACTAACCACCGTTCGGTTTGCCCTTTCTGCCTGGCCCGAGGATTGAGGGTGGTAGGAGATATGCAACTGGGCCTTGACCCCAAGCATATTCCACAGGGTTGCCATTACTGTAGCTGTGAAATGGGTTCCCCGATCCGAGTCCACGGTCAGGGGGAGTCCCCATCGACTGAACACATGGTTCACCAACAGCACTGCAGTTGTCTCTGCCGTGTCATTGGGTGCTGGGAGGCACTCAATCCATTTTGTGAATGCACAGGTAACCGTGAGGAAATATTTGTTCCCTCTGGATGACCTCACCAGCGGCCCCACCCAATCCATTTGTAGATTGGACCAGGGGAATGTCATGCCCTTTTTCTGGAGTGGTGCACGGTGCAAGGGCCGTGATGGTTGGAACTGGCTACACGTCAGACACCCCTTTACATACGCGGCGATGTCTTGGCCCATGTGAGGCCAGAATGCCACCTGCTGGATAGTGTCGTATGTGGCCTTGATTCCCCGGTGACCCCCACAGGGCTCGTCATGAGCGTGTTGGATCATGACCCCCCGATGGCAGCGGGGAACTACCCACTTTGGGACACCTTGTGCAACTGGTACACAAACCAACAACCCCTTTATAATTTTTAGGTTGTCTTTCACCTCTGCCAGCTCCTTCAGCTCTGGAGACTGGCTCAGCACCTGCTCCGAAAGAGGTTGACGCACTGGGTCAGCGATATGCTGATACATTAGCCCAATTGCAGGGTCCTGTTTCTGCATTTCCGCAAGATCGGTGTTAAAACCCTGTGACCCAAGCACTACAGATTGAGGGTCAGCTCCGACATCCTGTTTAGCCCTGCTTCGGGTGACCGCCTTGACCTCAGCCACGGTTTCTGGGGGTAGCCATTCCTGCTGGAACTGCCAGGGTTCACCCTCTAAGGCGCCAGATTTAGCCAGCCGGTCGGCCTCATCATTCCCGTCTTTGTCGGGTCCCTTCACCTGGGAGTGTCCCTTCACCTTCCTCCAGTAAACCATCATTCCAGCCTCGGTCGTGAGCTTGTCACTGGCCAGGAACAACTCTTTGTTCTTTACTTCCTTGCCCCGGGCATTTTTCATGCCGTTACCCTTCCAATACGGAAGATGGGACACGAAGCTATGTCGGGCGTAGTTCGAGTCACTACAGATGACAAATTGTTTAAGGCCATTTGTCAGGGCCTGCTGGAGGGTGATCAGCACCCCAGCTATTTCCGCATACTGACTAGTCTTTGGTCCTAGCTTATAGCGGGTCGGCCCACAGGGAGTATTGTCTTGCCAGACTACTCCTACCCCTGCTAGCACCTGCTGTTCGTGGCGAAAAGAGCAACCGTCAACATAGGCCATGGGTAAGCCCTGGCCCACGTTTTCATCGTAGTACCGATGATTGTTCGGTAGCTCAGCAGCGGGAATTGTTTCTGGAGCTTCCATGTCAGTGTCACAGCCGTGACACACTTGGCCCAAAGCCAGGCCCTGTCCCAGGTACATTTTCTTGCTCTGTGCATAACGTACCTCTATCTCATAGCCTTGTAGGGCCATCATCCATGCCACAATCCTGCTATTTGACACCTTGCCCGCTTTCAGTCTCTGGCTATGCAGGAATGTCACAGGTTGGTGGCAGGTTTCGATGATGATCTTTTGTCCCCCTACATAACTACGGAAATTTTCTACCGACCAGACCGTAGACAACAGGGCCTTCTCGCAGTCCAAGAACTTTTGCTCCACTGGGCTCAGGGCTCGACTGGCATACGCCACCACCCTTCGCTCTTGGTCATATTCCTGGCTCAGAGCAGCCCCAAGGCAGTGCTCTGAGAACCCTGCTTCAAGGTAGAAGACCTTATTTTTGTCAGGGTAGGCCAAGCACGGCGCACTACCGAGTCTGCGCTTCAGCTCCATCACAGCCTGTTCTGAGGAAGGTCCCCACTCAAAGGGCACGTCTTTCTGCAACAGCTTGTGAAGGGGCCTTGCTATTTCAGCGTAATCCTCAATGAACTGCCGGGAATAATTACATACTCCCAGAAAGCTGCGCAGTTCAGACAGGTTAGTGGGCGACTTCATATTCTGGATAGCTTGGACTCTGCTGGACTGTGGCTGTATGCCTTGGGCTCCAACCAATAGTCCCACGTACTCCACTTGGGTCCTACACCACTGTCCCTTAGCCAGAGACAGTTTGGCCCCTGCACGGGAGAGCTGGGTCAACACATGCCTGATCTCGGCCATGTGTTCTTCCCAGGTCTGACTCCGCATCAGAATATCGTCCACATAGACCAGGTTGCCCCTGGCGGCTGCATCACTCATGGCTTTGTGCAGAAATATGTTGACCTCCGCTGGGGAGTTGGAATACCCAAAGGGGCATCGATTCCAGGTGAACTGCCTGTTTCCAAAGGAAAAGGCCAGTTTGTACTGGTCTGTCGGTTCTACCTTAAGGGTCCAGAACCCATTGGCCACATCCACTGTGGTGAAATATTTCACTGTTGTCACCTTGGCTAACTCCTGATCTAGGTAGATCATTGGCCATCGTGACAAAGGAACCTGTTTATTCAGCTGCCGGTAGTCAATGGTCAGACGCCACTTACCATTGGGTTTCAGTACCGGCCACAGTGGGGAGTTATAAGTGGAGTTACACTCCCTTATGATCTGACGCTCTAGTAGAGCATCCAACGTCTGCTTTATGGACTCGTATGCCGTGAGGGGAATGCGATACTGCCTGACATAGGTTGGGCGGGCGCCAGGGGCCGTAGGAATGCGCACTGTGTGCAAATCCGTCACCCCGCAGTCATAGGCGTCCCGTGCAAACACTTCCTGGAAATCCTGGAAGATCTGACGCAGCTGCTGACGCTGGCTTTCCGTTTCCAGGGCATCTGCCTTACCAACCTGTTCCTGTACCTGCTCTAGGAACCCCGCTTTTGACGGCATGGCGGTATCCCGGGTCGCACTCTCGGCTGAGTGGTCCGTCGGGACCCCTGCGTGTACTGTATACACAAGCATCTCATCCTTATCGCTAAGGTCCACTCTGCACACTTCCTGGTTGCAGAATCCCTCTATTGGCATAATTGCAATCATCCGCCGGGGGTAGGTGTAGTACACCTGCTCGGTTCCCCCCTCCCTGGCCAAGACACCAGGGAGCTGCCCCAGTACTGGGATGGCCAGTTTGAAATCATAGAAACCATTGTCAATTACCAGTCCCATGTCAGTGCGAGCAGGGATTTTGACATCTTGTTTTGCTATGTTTTGCACCAACAGGCAGGTGGCTCGGCCATTCCTTTCCAGTCTGGGGGTACCACAGACTGCTAGGTTCAGTCTGATAAACTGAGCTGATGGTTGGAAGAAAACCATCTCAGCATCCATTCTCTGTCCCTTCTTTAGGACAAGGCGTACCGGAAACCCTGCTGTTGACGCAGGAACGATCAGGTCCGATTCGTTTACTACCTGGCAGGCCTGAGGAATCGTCTGACCTGACCGAATGTTCTCGGGGTCGTCGCTTAGAGAGTGGGCATCTGGGTTCACCCGTGTCCACAGCACACTGTTTACTGTGTCCAGTTGGGCGCCCAGTCGAACCAACAGGTCTGCACCAATACAGACCGAATGGGTCAGCTGAGGTGCTACCTGGAAGTAGTGAGCAAACTTCCTTTTTCCGATGGAGATGGAAGCTGCACAGCTTCCTTTGCTCCAAATAGACCTATGAGGTGGGGGTGCCCGCCACAGAACCTGTGGTTGCGTCACCAGGGTCACCTGACGGCTTTGCGACAGGTCCTCGAACAGACCTTCACTGATTATGGACTTCTCAGAGCTGAGGCTGAGAATTACATCATCAACCTGCACTTCTGCCACCTGGACCCCTCCCACCACCATGGGGTGGTAGTCCTGGTCCCCCTGAGGTACCAGGGCGCACAGAAAGGACTCCCATTCATTACCGGACAGGGAGATCCACTCTTCTTCAGGGATGAAAAAGGGGTGTGCTTTACATGGCGGGTCAAGCAGCTGCTCAGAGCACTGCTCCTGTAGTTGGGAGACCGTGGGAGTGCTGGCCTGGGCAGGACTTCCCTGTAGTTTTGGAAAGCAAGAAGAGACATTTATTTCTCGTCCAGAGGAACCAGGAGGATCCTCCAACTCAGCTATAGTGTTCAGTGGGCACTGTGTGATCACAGCATAACCACTGAACCCCCCTTTTTGCTGTACGACAGGCTTAGGGTTTTTGACCTGAGCCCACAATTTTCCACGCTGGCAGTCCACCAGAGGCTCCAGCCTGTCAAGCACGTCTTGGCCAATGAGTAGTGGCTCTGTTTTAAACCTAGAGATGTAAACAGGATGCACCACGTTCATTGGCCCGAACCTAAGTGCCACCCACACTCGGTGTGTGATCCTGGCATGATCCTGGGTATAGCTGGAAATATCTATCTTACATGGTTCTACCTTAAGTCTGATGCCTTTTCCTTTCGCTACTCGTTTGAGCTCGCTGAGTAGATCGGCTGACATCAAACTAATTTCAGCCCCAGTGTCAATCAGTGCTTCTCTATCTAAGACGTTTTCAAGAGAAACCTTGATATAAATACGCCTTGCTTTGCCTTTCTGGCTGAGATTCCCTAAGAACTGTTGTAAGCCTGCCTTTTCTTTGACTTCAGGGACGGGGTCAGCGCCCAACTCAGAGTCACAGCCTTCTTCCAGGCAGGAACCCTCCCACCCAATCAGATAGACTGAGGGAGGGGTTTGGGATGGATCCCCGCCTCCTCCAGTGAGAAGGGGCGTGGTCCCCCTAAGCTCATTCACGCTTCCGGCATTCGGTGCGGAAGGTTTACCCTGTCCTGATCTCTCAAGCAGGGCTTGTTCAAGCCTGGCCAGGCGGGTTGCAGTCGACTCCCTTCGTCCAGCCTTCTGATAGGCTCTGCCTGTGCCCTTGCCTTCCCCGTAGCGCTCACGGCGGCTCTGACGCTTAGTGCGGTCCTGCCTGCCTATTTTGCGCCGGGGCTTAGCGGGCTCAGGAACCTCAGCTCCCTCGAGCTGAGGCGAGTCGTCAACCCTGCTGGCTTTAGTGGCGAACACGGCCGTTTTAGCAGGTTTTCGCTCTGAGGAAGCAGAGACTTCAGCTCCCCAGGCTTTTTGAGCCAACCTTCTAATGTCAGCCATTTTCATCGCTTTTGCATCAGTGTGCATCACAATCTTTTTCCTGATTGAGGGATGCAGATTAGCAATGAATAAACCTTTGAAATTCACGTTCTCTTCGCAACCCTCTTCATTCCGCCCTGCAAAATAAGTGCGCCTAAGCCTCTCATAATAGTCGCGAGGGGCTTCAGCTTTTTCGTGCTTAATATGGTGCGCAGCGGCCACGGCAGCTATGGGATCGATAAAAGCCGAAAATTCTCCGATCATTGCCTGACACAGCTCCTCAAAGCTATTACAGACCTCCGGTCCTTGTCTAGACATCCACTCGTGGACCGCTCGGCTAGTAGTTTTCCTTACTAACATAGCCTTTTCCTGTTCGGACGCTCCGGGCATAAACTGCAAAGTATGTCTCAGCTCATCGATGTAGGTTTCCACATTATTCCCTGACACTGACGGGTCAAACCTTTCTACATCTTTGGCTAACTGCCTCAGGGAGTGGAGGTTAATTTTTACGGTTTCTCCGCGGGCAGGGGGACGGCCGTGATCAGGAGCAGGGGGTCTCTGCCTGAATTGCATCGCCCTTGCGTCTCGCGCAGGACTCGGCGATCTCCCCCATGCCGATCCGACCACAGACCCTGGTCGGGAGAAACCTCCTCCCGGCGCGCTGGGTGAGCGCTCCGGGCTGCTAGGTGGGCTGGCATGCAAGTGGAATCTAGCCTGTTTTGTTTCCAGTACGGCAGCATCTAACTCCTTTTGCCTTTCCTGGCTGAGCTCATTTAAACGCTCAATTTCTTTTTCTTTTTCTTTCAAGCTCGCTTCCAGGTCTCTCCTAGCTACCTCAGCCGCAGTTTCTCTAGCAGACAGGTCATCTAATTTACCTAAAACTTCCCTGAGTCTGTCTTCACTTTCCTCATTTTTCACTCTCTTTTCTCTGATTATATCCAACAACTCAACTCGCTCCGCCTTATATCTTTCTAGCTTTCCCTGAAGCTTTTGAAACTTTGTCAGCTCGGACAAAGACAGTTCCAGCTGTTTAGCTAGATTTAAGGCGAAACTCGACAGGACCTGAACTGCGTTCACGGACCCTCCTGTGTTAAGCTGGTTTGCTACCTTAGCTACTAAATCTATTTGCAGCTTCTCAATATCATCAAAGTTCAACTTTTCGATACCGCTCCAGTAACCAGGATTGTCGTCGCTAGAAATAGTACTTATAAGCGACTCCACTTCAGACATTTTAGCAGCCATTGTCATTACGTCAGAGAAACTTTAAGAGTATTACTTTTTTTTTCTTTTACCAAAATACAGTATGGAATCTAAACACCCGAGCAGATGGATTTCCAATCAGCACATGTTGCACTAAACGCTAGAAAACAGGGGGATTTCTTTACGCAGTTATCAGCACACCCGGTATTCGCGTATAGAAGCCGCGGTGCTGTGCTTGAACTCACAGCAATATCAGTTATTCTATGCGATTGATTCTCATTTCATTCTAAACTCGCCCGCACAGGGACGCCAGTAAATGTAGTGGTTTGATGGGTTTACTGAGACAATTATCAATTGTAGCAGTAACCACGAGGTTGTTCGTTGGGGCTTTTAGAAAATCAATCGTCAGAACAACTAACAACGCACACACAAGCGGTTGATCAAGCGGAGCATTCACGTTGATAGAATTCTGAGTACGTACGGGATCCTCGGCCTCGTCCAAGTCCAAGTCCTTTTGCAGACAACAGCAGTTGTCACGTGATTGTCTCTGAGGATGCACGAAAATGGCCAAGGAGAGCCCAGACCTGAGCTTACGCTCCCTTTTTGATCAAGACCCAGATGTGTGCTGATTGGTTGAGAGTTTGGCGGGCATTGGAGACCCACGTGGTATTACCAGTCCCTGATTGGTTGGTCAAGGTGAGATATAAGTCACTTACTCTTGACACTTAGAAATGCAGTCCAGATGTCCATTCGGCACTCCCTAGACTGATAGGTGCCAGTGGATGACCATTGATCATGGTAGCCAGGCATCCCCGTCTGGGAGCTTGCTTCTTATCAAAAGAAAAACATCTTAAATCAGCTTGCATGAATTCTTTCTCTGTGGTTGCACCACAGAGATGGAGGGTGAGATGGGGCCTCCTTTAGGAGCATACCAACGCTTAACTCTGTCTTATTAACAAGCATTGCCGCTACAGAAGAAAGAGCAGTTAAGTACAACTTCAGGTCAAAAGAATCATGACACATAACCCCATTTCATTAGAATATCAAGACTTTCAAAATACAGTAAATAAAAATATTAATGCAAAAATAATAGGAGGCTAGGATTTCCACCACTATTTATAAACTATCAATAAAGACTATACAATATTGTAGAGGAGTGGTTCTCAAATAATTTGGACCAAGTCATCACTTTAGCACTGTCTGTACAATCGATGTTATTCTTTTCATTCAGAAGCTGAAATATGTGCTCTCCTGTTGTTCTTGTTGGTAGCGGCTGACAGAACAGAAAGAACTCATAGGACATGCCCTCAAACTCATATCTAATATAAACAAGCAAATTAGCCAAATCAGTGACATCTACAGACTCATCTAATTGCAGTGAAAAGCATCCGGTCATCTTAACACGCTCTATCAGAGTACTTTTGACATCATCTGCCATATCAAAAAAAAATAGCTGTCTGTTAGTTTTATGTGGAGGCTGTGAACATTTTCAGAAGTCGTGGTCTTCAACATACACTCGAGTGAAAAATTAATAACGCCAATGTAAACGTCATATTTACAATTTGTTGATAATAAAAATGTTAAGTTCTCTAAAGCTTTCTCAGTCAAGTATGATAGTTTACCCAGGGAGCTGTGTAAGCATGCGTAGGCAGCAAAAGATCAGCTAAACTGGGAAGATGCGACACCAAAGATATTATTAATAACCTTTTAAATCTGAAGGGAGATCTAAAGGGATCCCCACATGATACCGGTTCCTGCTTCTGGAGCGATTCAGAGGGAAAGAGTGTTTGTGTTGTAGTACATGAATATAATTATATCGTTATTAATTTCTTTAGATACGCGATTCCATATTATATTCCCTATTAATCAAATTCTAAAAGTATGCTTGTTTACTCCGGTATCGACCGTATTCGCAGAAAAGCTTAAAACTACCACTTTTCTCACAGAGTACTGTATACACATGTTATTTCACATGTTAGTTAAAGACTTTCATGCTTAAAATGTTTAGGGAGAAATTTAATACTGGTGTGTATTTTTTCTTTAAAGTACCGAGACCAGCCATATACAGTTTACATATAAACATATACATATAACCATAAGTTTATGTTCCAAAATTAATATCGTTTATGACCTTCACATGCGTTATGCTCCTATTCTTTTTATGCTCAGCTACTAAAATTTCCCTTCAGTGGTAAAATTCCATATAAATATTCAATACTTGCACAATAAAGACATATTCAAAACGTGCACAGTAAAGACATTAAATATACATATACAGTACAGTTTGCATACAGTAATATGTTTATATTCCTAAATCAATATCTTTTATGAGCATGTGAAAGGCATGGTGAATCTCTGATTCTCAAAAATTACTTTACTTTGCATGATTGGAAACAAATGCGTAATTGGATCAATGAAATAGTCTTTTCATTTACAAAGACGGTCAATGAAAAAATAAAATCTTTTCGTTTACAAAGACGGTTACAAAGAATGTGGACCAGGGTAATACTTTGAGTTTACAGCTTGTCCAAGGTCATTCATTATTAACACTATTAGTAATATCTTTGATAAAGACTTTGATGGCGACAGCTCAAACGCTGTAAATGAGAGGTTGAGCTTTATTAGCTCCACCTTGCAGAAATTCCGGAGACTATTATTTTACTTGTGGTACCATGCGGTATTATGTGACAATATATGGTATTAATACAGTATTATATTTTAACCTGAGTTATACTGCGACAAGCGCACTGCATTATAACGTGGTATTGCCCGCTTGTTTTGAATGGCTGCATCTGTAATACGTGTCAGCTCTTTTGCCAATGGTAAACAAAGTTCTTTACCAATAGTGTGGGTCTTACTTGCTTTGGCAATCCACAAGCTTGCATTTTTCCACATTTTAGGAGTCCATCTTATATGTTAAAACATTTTATTTTATGTGCATGGGAGTGAAACAAGGAGATGCTTGGTGTATATTTCTCAAATTAACCTAGAACAGTCCTTAAATGTTTTTCTGTTATCCATCACACTTTCCTGTGCTTATAAAATTGGCAGTGTTCCAAAATCAGGCAAATTCTCCTACCTTTCTATTTGCTAAAGATAACTTATTTTAATAAAATTGGTCACTTATGTTCATAGCACGCATTCCTATACAATGGTATGGAATTACATAGTAGATTGTGTCCACTCATATTAGCGCACGCTGTATCGTCGTTGCTAAGTATGTAGGCTGCATATTTGACACATAAACTAATTTTATTAAAATAGAAAATATGAAATCCCGTCCCAATTTTTCAGTGCACAGAACAAATTTCCAGGGTCATCTGGTGTACCACCTGTGATACCTGTGGTCCACAGTTTGAGAACCAGGGTTGTAGAGCACAGTGAAGAGAATACTTTATACTGCTTGAAATAAAATGGCACTGTCAGGTAAAACTGCAGGCAACTGAAAAAAAGACAATTCCCAGTCTTGACAAGCTATCATTGCCGGTTAGGTATTTACTGCTGAAGAATGGTGCTGTAGAGCATCTGCATTTTTTCAAGGGATTTCTCTACCATGTGCTACAAGAGGCATCCAAAGAACTTAGTTTAACAGAGTAAATTATCATATCTTCGATATCTAGAGGCTGTTAATGCCACACATATTCTCCTCTACGGATATAAGATAATAAGTCAAAGTATTGAAATTTATATAACAATTAACTGTCCTCATTGTTATTTCCAGCCAATGTACTACCATAAGCTCAACCCAGATTTTTTATAACATCCAATGTAATGATTAACATAGTACTAAGGATTCTAAACAGAAGGTTAAATCTTCTAATGCTTTTTTGTAAATAAGTCTTCGAGTTCACAGTGGGCCATTGTACCAAATGTCCATATCCACTTTGCTCTGGCCACTGCATCATAATGTGTATTTTACATTGCCTGCTATAATTATGATGATAATAACAGAACAGAGTAACACAGTAGAAATGAAAATATAATCATACTGATGTTAGCAATTATCATCCAAATTAATAAAAAGTGATATTCATCATATCCGCTCACAGCTACAGGTGTGATTTTACACTCAGCACATTAGTTCATTAAGTAATGCAGGAGTCAGTGCTGCAGAAAATGTGGAAATGAATGTCTTATCTGCTCCTCACACACTGATGTAAATCCATTTTTTTGCCATTATGCTTATACCACTCAAATACTAAAATAATTCAGGGCAGAAAAAAAAAGTAAAATCATGGTTCACAGGAAACAAGCTAAAGCAGCCACTTCAAGGACATGTGCTGTACATCAGTTTGGAGAGATAAAAAATGAGTAACACTATCATGATGTTCAAATATTAGTCCGCCTTTTTAATAAATAAAAAGCTGATACTCTGCTGTGATATCTTCTACTTCGGAATGTGTGAAAATATGAGAAATAAGGACATGGACATAAATTAAATTACAATGCCCTCCAAAACCATTGGGACAGAACACTCAAAATGTATGTCTGCAATTTGTATTTCATTAGTTCAGTCAATTCCTAATTAATTTGACATAGTGATAAAAATGTATTGTTATAGTTATAAGTGACTAAGAAGTGTCTAAGAGTGTAAAAGTGTGTAATACCTGGCAGTGTAAACATTTCTAGCTTCAAACCAGAGGGGGTGTAGGGGGTCCCAATCCTGTGATCAAAAACAATGGTAATTTTTTTCATTGGTTTGCCTAGTTAATTAAGTTATGGGTAAATGATTGGCATGAGCAAAAAGAAAAGACAGAGAAGACACCATTTGAGATCACATTAAGACCACAGAAAGAGAAGAAGAGAGGAGGGAATAAAAGGTCAGACCACAAGAGAGGAGTCAGGAGAAGCTGGAACTTGAAGCTTTTGTGTGCCAGGCAAGAGCCCCTACTTCATGATCATCCAAACAAAACCAAAATCAGAGCTAATTATTTGAACCCTTATAGAAAGTGCTTGCTATTCTGTGTTTTTAGAGAACTTTGATTTTCTCAGTAAAAGACATCCTTTCCTGCTTGTGGTTGCATTTTTTTAAATAGGGAGATATACTTCCATTTAATTTGTGGCATCTAGGTTTGCAGATAGAGAGATTTAACTGTAAGGTGTATTGCATTTATTTAGATAGCAGCCTATCTCTTATTTTAGGGATTATAAAAGAGTTTATAACTTAGTAGTAGCATGAGGTTTTCTGGGTGATTAGAAAGTTAGGCCTCTGAAATGCCTTGTCTCTACATACTATAAATATATTTAATTGAGTTATTGTACATTTGTTTAATCAAGTGTGCCTGGATTATTATTCTTTTCACCAAAGCTGTGGCATAGAAAAAGAATTCACGTGCGTCTAATTATACCAACTTGGGTATATTCTCGAGAAATCACTTACAAGTTGGGGGTTATGAATAATTATTTTCCTTATTGACTAAACTGCTCAGTCAATTCCTGATATTCATCATTTTCTTAATGCCCCATTTGTAAAAGTATCAAAATGTATTTAAAGTTTATTGGCATTTAATTTAAAGGACATATCTGTGATTATATAGAGAATAAAATACAGGTTTTATCTATCTAGCACAACAGATGTTTGATGTAAGATATAAGATTAAACAGTAATTAATTAAAATTGTTAGGCTAATCTGTTGTATTTGCTATTATAATTCATTTATGAAAACAACACATATAAATGGAAATAAGTCAAAAGGATAGAATAAATCAGAAAAGAGAATAGTCACAGAGATGTGGAAATATCTTTACATCTAGAAAGAACATGATTTTTTTTATTTCAAAAAGTATGTAGAAAGAGCTTCAAAACTATCTTGAAACATACATTTTATACCTAAGAGATGATTGTTTCTAAAAAAATACTAAACTCATATCTTTAACAAATCAAAAATTGACATACATAATTCATAAATCAGCATTGCAAATCTAGCTTGAATATTTTTAATAACATATTTCAGTTTTCTTAAAAGGTTTATTTTATTCATTAACCCAGCAGCACTTTTGTGAAGCCAAACCCCAGCACATTATTGCAAAAAAGAAATCTTGCATGCACACAATGATTTTTGAGGGATGTAGTTCACCATTTAGAGTAATCTATATGCAATTGAAAATAAGACGTATTAAATGGATTCAATTTAGCAAACAATTAGCTTCATTAGGAAAAGAAGAGCACAGAAATAATAATACTGCAGAAGAGGTTATGGTCCTTGAGGAATTGTGCTGTACATATTTTTTAACTTCCAGTCAAGCATCATTGCCATGTGGTACTGCTGTAAGATATGCAACAATGGGAAGTTCATTTAAGCCTTCTTGAAAACAATTCACAAACAAGCTGTTCCCATAATCCATGTAACATGCACTCAGGCTCTGCTTGCCTCAGTCAGACAAATTAGATGTTGACCATTGTCAATTGTTATAACTGTTATTCAGTTAGAACATATCAAGGAAGCAAACGAAAAGGAGATAACATGAAATATGATACAGATTGATAATTGCAGAGAAGAAAAAAAAATATTTGGCAATAAATGGAATGCACAGTAATGATGAGGGAAGTACAAAATTGAAAAAAAATAAGTAGAAGGGTGGTATTGGAATATAAGAAAAAACATATTTCTTATTTTAATAAAATCCTCATTGTGTCTGCTTTTTTGTTTAATCCATGCTGTAATTTAGAAGAAAAAAAAACATTTTTGCTATGGAGAATTTACACTGAATATTTTTTTTTTCTTTTGCTCATAGAACTGACCTCTACTTGTTCCCTGCAGCTTGCACAGAGATTCAGATATCTACTATATATATATACACAGTTTAGTGGTATCAGTGTTTTAATTTTCTAAAAAATAGAAATTGAAACAGGAAATTGCAAAGTGTGCTTTGATGAGTATTAGGAAACAAACAAAATAATTTCACATATAGATTCTAAATATGCAAAATACAATTATTTGATTAAACACCAAAACAGACATAACAAACTAACAAAAGTAGTAGAATATATTTGTGAATTGTTCTTCTGTGACTTGGAAAGTTGATCTTTCACTCATTGATCACAAAAAACAAGAATTAGACAATAACATGTGACAGCTGATGTATTTTAATTCTGATATTACTATCATGAAGGTTAAATATTTTATGCTGCGGCTGTGTCTGGTGTATAGGTGTGATTGGTCTGAATCCAAATGGAAGAGACCAGTGAGTTCCGACACGCCTGAACAAAGTAGGAGGGAGGCTTGGAAGGATCTGACCTATTAGGCCGGGCAGGAAACTTTAGTTGGGCAGGCTGGTGGAAGGGTACTAGGAAATGGCTGATTGAAGGTGCATACCCTCCTCCCAAGACCAGGCCAGGTGTGCACTGTCAGCTTGGTCTCCTAGCTGCAACCCTCCAATGAAAGGCCCAGGATTGGACAAAACTGGACTCCCTGGCACCTGACGGAACGGGATGATGGATACATCTGAGAATTTGTTCTCAACCTTGACCCATCCCCTGCTTCTCTACTCCCAGAGGCCCCTGGATAGCACAGTTCTGGGCAGAGCTCCCAGACGGAGCCCAAGGAATGGAATCCCAGAAAAATGAAGGGACCTCTTAAATGTGGCCTGGAAAGAAGAGAAAGTATTATTATAGAAAATTATTGGTTTATACGAGAAAACTATTGCATTTATAAAAGAAAATTATTGTTGCAGGCATCCTCTCACGAGGCACCAATAAATGTAGGGGTTTTGTGCATTTACTGGGACAATTATTAATTGTAGCAGTAAGTCACAAAATGATTCTTTGATGGCTATTAGAAAACCGACCTTGCAGGATAACTCAGCAACGCACAGATGGATACTAATACACGACAATACATTTATTAATACATAAAATGTGCATAAACATAACAGATCTTATCAGTGAGGGTTAGCAGAATACAAAAGGTATATATTCAATCAGGAACAAGAGTTACAAACCAAGAGGGACATACATTCAGTATACCATTCATTTAGACCGTTTCGCAAATGAACTTGGATTACAACTTCTAAACTAGATACTCAAAAGCAACTACATCACTCATAGGAATTAAATTGATATCAACTGGCAGTGAGGTAACAATTGAATTCTCGAGCTGTAATGCAGAAGGTTGAATACTCATCCAATCTGTGGGGATTCAGATCTCCCGCGGACACAAAGGAACAGTGGCAGGCTGTTGCTGTGTCCAATTGGCGTTCTCTGGCCCGGTGCCAGTCAGTGCTGGTTCAACATGAGAGAAGGAGAGAAGGAGGGAGAGATTTCTGCTGCGGCGCGCTAGCAGTGAGCTCTCTGAAGACCGGCTAGTTAGTGTTGGCTGAACTAGCAGAGTTTGTGCACACGGAAAGTGACTGCAGGTCCAAGCAGGTCACATTCTTTAGAGGGGAAGAAGACCGGTACGTTCCTGATGTAGCGCTAGCCCTGAATCCTGAGATTCAGCTGTCCACAGTTTCGACCATAGTTCACTCATTGATCAGGTGAGCAATCGTGGTGGGTTCACGAGGATTGCTGCTGGGCTAACCTCGGGCGGATCCTTTGGTTACGCATGGGTGACCTCCGTTCTCGACTCTTAGAACAAAGTAAAGTCCTGGCACTCGGACACACTGGCCGTTACGTGATTGTCCGAGATGAGTCTGAAAATGTCCTGGAGGGGCCTTGGAGGAGCCTTGGAGGAAAGCCCTGTGCTGCCTGTTTTACCTGGAGGAACTACGGTTGTTCATTGGTTTAAAGTTCCGCCGTCATTCAAGACCCACGTGGGGTTAACCTGCCTTACCAGTTCCTGATGGGGTGAAGATGAGTAACAATGCACTCTGACCTTAGGGTTGTAAACAGCTTGGGATGAGACTCTCCCTTGGAATCTTCCAGACAATAAGGCGACAGAGATGACCATTTATTAGGGTTGCAGGAGAATCTCAACCTTGGGAGTTGTTCCTTATCAGGAACCTCTATTAGCTAGAAAAACACCTTAAATGTGAACCAAATGGAATGGCTTTTCTGTATCCAGCACCACTGAGATGAGATGCAGAGGGACTGGCAAGGGAGCAGTAAACTTAATTCCTGTAATTTTAATAAGCCTTGCAGCTACATTGTGTTTAGACCCAGTAAATAATTTGTGAACAATGTTGCCTGCTATCTTAACACTGTTGCATTTTACTGTATGTGCAATAAAAATGTCCCGTGCAAAGTAGCATTGACTTTAACAACAGTAGAATATTGTCACACTCCTCTTTTTAAAAACAAATCTAAAGGAGCATGTGTTCTGTCTGTCAGATTAAATACAGATGCAGTCATTCAAAATGGGTGGGGTATTTCGCAGTATACCCTGGTGGGCGTGTCACATCAAAACGCAGTATCACGCGGTATATCGCGTCATTTGACGTCATGCCGGAAAGTATCCGGAATCACCTTGTAAAACCGCCAGGAGGATCCAATAAAGCTTAACCTCTCATGTACAGCATTTGAGCTTTTAAATTTAAACTGTGTATTACAGCATGTTAATCATCAGTCAATAAAAAGTTGGTATATTTTATGAAAGCAAGATTGCTCAGTTGGACAAAAGTACACAACCTACCTTTATCAGAAATATTTATGCATCAAAGCCTTTACCGAAGATATTACTAATAGTAATAATGAATGACTTTGGACAAGCTGTAAACCCAAAGTATTTTGCTAATTTCTTTAGCACATTTGTACAAGCACTTGGAATCTGTCCAAGCCCTACTTAGGCATTTTCTTTTACGTGAACGGACATAAAAACTCCCTTGCTTTTAACAGAGCGTTTCATAATTTCATAATTGATTTTTCATAAAATCAACGCTTTCTTTTCCGTATACCAGATATTATGGAACCACTTCAGAAGGGTGTCAGCCAGTCAGAATCCAGGAATCGGTACTTTAAAGAAAAAATACACACCGGTATTCCATTTCTCCCTAAACATTTTAAGCATCGAAGTCTTTAACTAACATGTGAAATAGCGTGTAAAAAAGTGGTAGTTTTAAGCTTTTCTGCTAATATAATATGGAATCACGTATCTAAAGAAATTAATAACGATATGATTATATTCGTGTACTGCGACATTTCTTTGAAAAAATAGAATAGCAATAGCCCGCAAACTCTCTCAAATTCCTCCAATTATCATAATCCCACCCCTTATGCAAAACCAAACCCTCCTCCCATCCCAGTTTATCCTCTTTATCATAAACAAAATCCACCTCAATTTTCAACATAAAGCATTACACAAAATCAATACCTCAACACTCCATACTCAACAACGATAATTCACAAACAGCCAGAACATGTAACTCCACATTCCCAAATAGACCTAATTTCCATAGCCCGCCCCTTATGCAAAACCAACATCCCTCCCCTGTTCTCACTCTCCGCTGGCGTTTGTAATCGTTTTTATTTTTAAATAAATTTTAGCAAAGTCATGTATTTTAAAAATCTTAAGATTTCTATATTTATGTCTTTATTTAGTGGTTTCATTAGTGATTAGTGAAAGGTTAAACTTTCTTGGAAAAATGTCTTTTATGTAAACCATGTTTGCTATTAATTCATTTAGGGCTAGAATATGTTCATTGTCTGCTTATTAAAGAAGGGTTCCTTTCACCGTAGTCGGGTTGACATTAGAAGCTTGCCACGCCCGGACTGTTACACCAACGCATTAGCATGTTAAAGCGATTTCATTGAGGAGCCTAGCTTTCTTAACTAGTAAGTACTGTACTTACTTGGTTTTGGAGGGGGAGAGGTGTCTTTCGCTGGAAATCTCGCCCCCTTCTACTTTGAAAATACCTGTGAAACCGGTTTAATTAGTCACAGCCAGCACTCCCGCAGAGAGGGGGGTTGTACTTGCAGTGTATCGGTATACAGTAGATGGGAAAGCCAGAGCCGACCGCTACACCGCCCACATGTTATGCTCTTCGTTAATGTCTAAGCCGGAACACATCATTATATCTCATTTTGTATTTCTTTAAAAAAAAAATCGTTTGCCCAGCCTAACAGTATTGTTGTTATTGTTTTTATCCTGTAAAGCACTTTGAGGAGCCACGTTTAAAGGCGCCATATACAATAAAGTTCATTATTATTACTATTGTTAATTTGCTGGACAGAGAGGTGAACATTATTATGCAGAAGACAAAGATAGCGATTTACGTTGCATTGTGCATTGTGCTGCTGTAATACAATTAAATAATTAAAAGTCTAAACGGTATCAGCTTTATTTATAGGTTTTAAATAAAGGCGATTTAAACGCGATTTAAATCAATATAAATGTTTATATTGTAACGCATAGGTGACTATTCATTGTTATTAAAATGACTTAAATTCGATCATGTTGTGATATTTAGAAATATAAATTTGTTTGGTGCGGGGTGCGGAACCAGGGAACTATTTACATGGAAAATGGGCGTTTCCAAGTGCTTGTACAATCGATGGAAATGTTCAAATAAATGTGCAAAAAAAATAAACAAAATAATCATTTATTTCTTAATCATATTGGCTAGCTAATGTCCTCTCTTTGCTAGTTAGTGGCTGTGTTTCTGTGTTGGGTAGCAACTGGTGACTATGTTCTCAGGCGGAAGATGTAAACAGCTTAATTTTCGTGTTAAATAATTTTTTTAAATTAAAATTCATTCTATACAGCAATCGCATATTTGGGTACCGTTTCATAAAACTTTCATGCTTAAAATGTTTAGGGAGAAATGGAAGACTGGTGTGTATTTTTTCTTTAAGCTACCAAGACCAGCCATACACAGTACAGTTTACATACAGTAATGTTTATGTTCCTAAATTAATATCGTTTATGACCTTCAGATGTGTTATGCTCCTCTTCTTTTTATGCTCAGCTACTAAAATTTCCCTTTAGTGGTAAAATTTCATATAAATATTCAATACTAAGCGGATTAAAATGTGCACAGTAAAGAGATTAAATGATTAAATCTTTTCACTACCAACCAATGCACCACGAGTGCCCCTGTCAGTCATTTTGGCCAGCCAATCACTTACCGCGGTGCCCTGCGGTGGCTTTCCCGTACCGCGGGTTTGTACCGTGCATTTTGAATGGCTGCATCTGTATGTACTTTTTTTGCTGTTTCTGTGATTTCTGTGAGTAAAAATGACACGTTTTCTAAACGTAATGTTGCATAAACGCAATACTATCTCGTACAAACAAGATCAGTTTTTTTTTTCTCTGTGGTGCTCGTAAGCTTCCATAGAGCCAGGGTGTACTATATATTATTAGAAAGTTTGAGAATGTACACAGAATGCTACAGATAACATAGAACTGTCAATTTTAGCTGAATTCTTATTTTTTAGTGTGATAATATACCTTAATGCTACAACCATATGTATAAATGCAAAACAAATAGATAATTAATCAATATTCATATTCCCATAATTAATATGCTAGCTAATAAAAAGCACCATAAGCATGAAAGTTGTTCTTTGTAAGATATCAAGTATACAACTATTTCATTGGTCTAAGATAGGTGTGTCATGTTAATGAGCCATCCTGAAACAGATTTCCTTTGCTGCTAACTTTGACTTCATATACTGTACAGATAGTAAAATTAGAGGCCTTTCTAGACAGTTTTTCCTTTCAGTGCTGTCAAAAGTGAGAATATTAGTTTTGTATAAATCAGAAAGATTTTTTTGCAATTGAGAAATGCGCCAAACAATTAAGGACATTAATCAAGAAGCAGTTACCAATTTATTGAAAATGAACATTCCAGAGCCTTACCACATTTCAAAGGGGTCAATTAGCTATTAGTCACCAAACAGGCTTGATGGGCTGAATGGGTTCTTCTCATTTGTATCCTCTCTTATCTGCTTAAGAAATATGAAGATTCTGGATAAAACAAAAAGCTACTTTTAAGTAAGGACTTTAGATTTTATTTAATCTAAGCCTTACTTATATTGTGAAATTTTAGCAAATACAGGAAAGTCATCTCATTTAAAAACTGCAATACTTTTCAATATTGAGCACAGACAAGCAACAGAATATAAGAGAAGGTCAGTGTATCTGTACACATAAAAAGATTAATAAATTCCATTTGCAAATCTATTGTATGTTGTGTCATTGTGAAGGTGCAGACTGTAGCTCTTTTTTGTGGGATAACAGTTTTTTTTTAAATAGAATTAGCACTTCTTATCTTAATCTTGAGGGAATATCATAATAGCTGATTATACAAATAATATGTTATTTTCATTAGTAAGGTCTTTGCTGAGGGAGCTACATGACTAAAAATAAAAAAGTATATAAAAAACTTGCCTTGGGCTTCTTAATTATAGCAAACAGTTGAAAACAACTGCATGAACATAAACATCAGTTTAATATGAAGCCTCTTCAGTAACCAAAAATACATTTTGAAGTATTAACAGCGTTTTTTCCATTCCATTACAATTTCTTGTTTTCCAGAGATTGTGGATGACATTTCAGCCTGTTCTATTTGACATTCCTTTTTGAAGGATGGTTTGCATTTTATAGTTAAATACTATAGATCTAGGACACCTATAAAATATCATTAGATGGTAGCTGAATCTTGGAACATCTTGAGTAGGCTTCTTGTATTTTCAGTGTGACTTATGCCAGAGTGTCTACATTTTAAATCCAATCCAGTAGTATAATGGATGTACCCATTTCAATCATACAGTGATTTCTCACCACAGCTGAGCACTATTTATTCTTCTCCTTCATGGTCGTTTTTTTAATGGATAAATGAAAAAAAGGAATAAGAAGTGCAGAGGCAAATAAATGGTAACATAGACAGCATGAAAAGTGGGCACTGGGTGTACATCTGTAGTATCAACATGAGACCACAATTTTGAAGTTATTTACTTGCCAACACACCTCTGATACATCTTAACATACTATACAAATAAAATATTATATTGCCTAGGGCAGACTTTGTTTGGTACAAATCAATGTTATATTTGTCTTTACATACTGATGCCAGACCTCTGTTTAATTTCTGAAACTCCCTCTGTATTCCATGTTTTAACCTTTTCTATGAATACTTGCGCTCTTTATCGCCGTAAAAAACCTAATACTTAATAGGGAATATAATATGGAATTGCTTATCTAAAGAAATTAGTAACAATATTAATTTGAGGTTCTAAATATATGCATTTATATAGATGTTTCTTTGTAAACATGTTTTATTTTTAATTTGACTCATTCACACATGATTACTTTAGAAACATTTTTAAGCTGTTCATCTCAGCTGTGTTTCCGTTGGTGCAGCAGGTTTGCCATTAAGGGTTCTGTCTAGGCCAGTAGTTCTCAAACGTTTTGGACCAAGTACCACCCCTGATCAAACCAAAGCATCCAAGTACCACCTACAAGTCATCTTCTCATAGGAACCCCAGAAAATCTCAATGACCAACATGAGCGCACGTGTGTGCACACAATCACATACACAAATAATAAATATTATAATAATCAACTTTATTTGATATAGCACCTTTAAAGGTGGCTTCTCAAAGTGCTTTACAGAATGACAAAAGGAACAAGAACAATTAAAAATAAACAATAAAAAAGCACCATTTCAATGAGAGGGGTGAGCCTGTTTAGTCAAGAAAAGCAGATGTGAATTCATTGGTCGAGCCTTGATATAATTTACAACAAAGTCTTATAGATTTTAAATCGTCAGGCATTTTCTTGACTGCCAAGGCCTCTTGGTGGATGCTGCACGGCGTCCACTTCACATCTGGGTCAACCTCTAATTCATGCAACTACACCACTGTTCCGGCTTGTCATTGTTCTGGCACAGTCAGTACAAACTCCGACACATTTTATCCAGTCAATGCCATTCTCTTCGATAAATTCACCCAGAAGCTGAAATATGTGGTCTCCTGTAGTTCCTGTTGGTAGTGGCTTACAGAACAGAAGGTCCTCATGGGACATGCCCTCAAACTAGTATCTAACGTAAATGTGCAAATTAGCCAAATCAACGACATTTACAGACTCATCTAATTGCAGTGAAAAGCATCTGCTCAACTTTTGACATCATCCGCCATATCAATAATTCTATCAGTGACTGTGTCTTTCGGAGGGGGCAGCAGGTCAAGCTGTTTAGCAGCTTTTTCTCCACACATAATACGTGTCAGCTCTTTTGCCTACGGTAAACAAAGTTCTTCACAAGTAGTGTGGGGCTTACCTGCTTTAGCAATCCCAAAGCTTGCATATTTCCCTGTTTCCGTTTCAGAAGTCCGTCTCAGAAGTTAAAAGAAGTCTTTATTTAATGCGCATGGGAGCAAAACACAGAGACCCTCGGTGTATTTTTCTCAAATTAACTTAGAACAGTTCTTAAATATTTTTTCTGTTATCTATCTCACTTTCCTGTGCTCACAGGATTGCCAGGGTTCGTAGTATGCATTTTTATACTTTCCTGTGCTCACAACATAGGCATTGTTCCAAAATCACGCATATTCTCCTACTCCCCTATTTGCTGCAGATAACTTTTTTAAATACAATTGGTCATTTATGTTCGTAGCACACATTCCTATAGAATGGTATAGAAGTACATACGGCCAGCAGCCGTATCATCCTGCAACTCACAGTTGGCAACCAACTGAAGCTAAGCGGGTGTGAGCCTGGTCAGTACCTGGATGGGAGATCTCCTGGGAAAAACTAAGGTTGCTGCTGGAAGAGGTGTTAGTGGGGCCAGCAGGGGTCGCTCACCCTGTGGTCCATGTGGGTCCTAATGCCCCAGTATAGTGATGGGGACACTATACTGTAAACAGGCGCCATCCTTCGGATGAGATGTAAAACCGAGGTCCTGACTCTCTGTGGTCATTAAAAATCCCAGGGCGTTTATCGAAAAGAGTAAGGGTGTAACCCCGGTGTCCTGGCCAAATTTCCCGTTGGCCCTTACCAATCATGGCCTCCTAATAATCCCTCTCTATGAATTGGCTACATTACTCTGCTCTCCTCCCCACTGATAGCTGATGTGTGGTGAGCGTTCTGGCACACTATTACTGCCGTCGCATCATCCAGGTGAATGCTGCACGTTGGTGGTGGTGGAGGGGAGTCCCCATTACTTGTAAAGTGCTTTGAGTGGAGTGTCCAAAAAAGCTCTATATAAGTGGAAGTAATTATTACATTGTAGCTGTACAGTTGCACACTGTATAGTAGTATGTAGGCTGCATATTTGACACAAACTAATTTTATTAAAATAGAAAATATGAAAACCCGTCCCAATTTTTCAGTGTACACAACAAAGTTCCAGGGTCATATGGCATACCACCTGGTGGCGGCTCAACCACAGTTTGAGAACCACTGGTCTAGGTGATCCGAGTTCAATACCTGCTTCGGGCACAAGTCTTTCTTCTAACAAATACGTTTTAAAAATAAAATAGTAAATATTGTCTACACTATATTAACATGTTTTTGTTTGTTTTTTATATATTATAACATATTCAATGTTAAGTTATATTAATAATGAAATAAAAATGTGAATTAGCAAACGTGAATACTGTCAACTGTTCAACCAGTTTAATTCAAACACTTTATTCAGTGGGGCAATTTAACAGAAGCCTCAAGCCTTAAAATTAAATTGTATATATTGTAATTAGAATCGAGAATATCAAAGCAGTATTAAGAATACCAGTGAAACTACAATAATGTGTCTGGTCATTTTTAACAGTATTAATTTAATAATAATAATTACAAGCTTCCTGTATCTTTTTCAGAGTCATTTTTTTTGGTTTTCGTAATCTTCGCTTATTAAAATGCCTATTTATGAGAGGCGATGTTTCAAATGTCCATAACTTTGTGAACAAATGACACAGAGCCTGCAACCTAGGTTATTTGTGAAAAAATTCACAGCTTTTATTTAAACAATATCTAGTACCTGGTTGCATTTTCAGAAACCTTAGTTTGAATAAAGCGGATCCCAGGTGCAAGTGACTTCATAACGCGAGAAGGCATTATGCTATATTTTTTATGCATCAGTTGAAGCCTTCTGAAGTCTCTCTCTCAAAAAAACATAATATTGTGTGGCATTATAGGCAACCGATTCTTTTAATTTTAAAGACAATCAAAAATAGGAAACACTAATGTGTGTGCCTAAAATAGACGTTGCATGGTTTTTAAACCCATTAAAACAGGCTTTAATTTTAAATTTAATTTAAAATTAAACCAGTGTTCACTTTTTTTCTGTCTCTTCCTATTCCCTCTCACCCGCTGTATTTCGGACACAGAATAGTTAAAAATGCGTCAGGTCAGGCAGGCAGAGGGAAGGGGGAGGGGGGATGCGTCTTCCCACCTCTTTGACTAAAATGCCAAAGAGAAATGGCTTGAGCGACATACAGTGCCGAAAACATTTGGTGCCGTCTTCTCTGTTTTAAAGGTACACTGCTTGTGAAAGAATTTTCACCTCGAACATTTGCCCACCAGCTAACACACAGAAGTAAACTGAATACAAAATGTACTTGCAAGAATAGCGATTACAAACAGTAAAAACATACTTTCTTTATACTGTTATACCATACAGTGTATTAAAACTAACACTCTATGGGAATTACCCTGTGAGTAACGCTGCCCACTAAACCTCTGTAGCGGCGAGGCTTAATAATAAGGCAGAATTAAGTGTTTCTGAGCTTCCCAAATGAGGCCCCATTTCTCTGTTCATCTCTGTGGTGCAGCCACAGAGAGACCATTAGTGCAGGGTGATTTAAGGTTTCCTAGGACAGCTCC
Organism: Atractosteus spatula; assembly: GCF_055471065.1. NCBI lineage: Eukaryota > Metazoa > Chordata > Actinopteri > Semionotiformes > Lepisosteidae > Atractosteus > Atractosteus spatula. The sequence continues at coordinate 42,541,265 of NC_142709.1, read as the reverse complement.
CAAAGGGGGATGCATTTAGCTAAGTCTGGCTATCATGATCAATGGTCATCCACTGGCGCCTATCAGTCTAGGGAGTGCCGGATGGACATCTGGACTGCATTCCTAAGTGTCAGGACTAAGTGACTCATATCTCACCTTGATCAACCAATCAGGGACTGGTAGGGCTGAGTAACCCACGTGGGACTCTGATGCCCATGGAACTTTCAGCCAATCAACGAGCTGAAGTTCCTCCAGGTAAAAACAGGCAACACAGGCCTGGAGATTCAGATTCGGGAGATTCAGTAAGATTCGGGAGATTCAGTAAGATTCTGGAGAGGATTCTGTGGACTGTTCTAAAGGGAATTCAAAGGAGAATTCCAGGGCAGGACGGCCCAGGAGCAGAAGGCTCCCAAGGGCAGGACATTCTCGCAGCGCGCCTCCTGACCATCCTGAGACTCAGCCCGGACAACCACGGAACGGCCAGTGTGTCCGAGGGCCAGAACTTTCCTTTGTTCTAAGAGTCTAGAGTGGAGGTTGCCAGAGAGTAACCAGCAGCAGGCCTCGTGAACAGGTCAGAACTGTGGACAGCTGAATCACCATTCAGAACTAGCTCTTCATCAGGAACGAACCAGTCCTCTTCCTGACTTGCTGGGACCCACAGTCATCTTTTCTCCTGTGCACAAACTTTGCTAGTTAAAGCCAACACTAACTAGCCGGTCAGTGAGCATCTGCAGCGCACCGTCGCAAGCCGCACAGCACAGCCTGGCACCGAGCCAGACAGCGCGGATTGGACAGCAACAGCCTGCAACTGTTTCTTTGTGCCCGCAGGAGATCTGAATCCCCAGAAATTGGATGAGTATTCAACTTCAATGCATTACAGCTCGAGAATTCAATTGTTATCCCAACCAGTTGATATCAATTTAATTCCTAAGAGTTATGTACTTGTTTTGAGTATCTAATGTAGAAGTTGTAACCAAGTTCACTTTACGAAACGGTCTTAATGAATGATATACTGAACGTATGTCCTCTTGATATGTGTAACACTTCGTAACTGATTGAATATATATCTTTTGTATTCTGATAACCCTCTCGATAAGATCTGTTAGGTTTAAGGCATACTCTATGTATTAATAAATGTATCCTCGTGTATTAGTACCTGTGTGTGTGCGTTGTTTGAGTTATATCGCATGGTTGGATTCTAAAGCCATCAAAAGAATCAACTTTGTGATTTACTGCTACAATTGAAAATTGTCTCAGTAAATGCCCAAACCCTACAGAACTGGTGCCTTCAGAGAGCCACTATGATTACATATTTGGCGTCCCTGAACGGCTATGAAACACTACACCTCTTTCCCACAAATTTCACGAGGGCAAGGTCACGTAGCTGATTCACAGCTGGATACAATTTTATCTTGTGTCGTGAAAGCAAAAATTCAGATATTTGTCAACATATTTATTAAAACTATCCATCTCAGTAATCTCACTGTTTTAATCTTACTGTATGCTCCGGTGCTTACTCAATGTTCACACTCCCAGTAAATTAAAAAAAAACATTTTTTCTGCATTATCACTACGCACGCAGTAATTTAATTATTTCACTCTCCATCCCCCCATGACAGATAAAGTTGATTAAAAATCATTCAAAAGGGTGTGGTATATTAACACAACTCTGCTTAATAGAGCCTCTTGTAAGAGCAAGGTGACTTTGTGCTCAAATAAATAAACCTACAGTACAGACAGATTTTAAATTATTCACCAAAATTAGCTATTTGTCAATATCAGCTACTTTGCAAGCAGTACATGACTTCTCAGATGGTACCTTTTGTCTCTCGTGCAAACTCAACAAAGGTTTATTTTTTATAATTCCGAAATTTGAACGAAATGCCTCAGGGACTCATTATAGTATTGTAGCGAATATGGTTTGCGCAGGAAAATCAAAATACAACCCCCCCTCCCAGCGGGGTCTGTTCTCCTGCTGTTCCAAAGCCTTATGGTTTCAAAGTTTGTGTGAAAAATCTTTTCTTTCTCCAGTTATTAATCCAATCTATTTTTACTCATCCTGCTATTTAAAAAAATATTGCTAAAAGGATCACTGTAAAGGTTAAATTCCAAGCTGAAAAGACAAGACTCAACATGTCTTCTCTAACTCTTCAGTTTACAGCTCATCCATGGTCATTCATTAATTTTGTAATGAACGGCAGGCATACGGATGGTACAAGCCAGTTGCAGGGCGGTTACAGTACAGCCCTCTACTCCCATATGCATAACAGGGATGTTGACTGCATAGACTGAAGAAGGATTTCTGTAGCACAGCCAGTAAAACCTCCGTTGAGCAACGCAGAAGAACTGGGTTCGAGCCCATGTGGTGCAGGATGAACTGGAACAGGACAAACCACGAGCATAACCCCAAGAACCCAAATTTGTTACAATATTCTTAATAATATATTCCATATTGCATTTAAATTGGAATGTTTTTACAAATATAAGAGGCGATACACAATGTGTAAATATAACCCTTTTCCCTCCTTTAACTTTAAGAATTCATTGAAGAAATCCTAAATCACGAAACTATCACTTACAGTATAATAATTCATCCAGATACACACACTCACAACATAGCCAACAACAAGCTATAATAGTGTACTATTTTTATATATTCGGCTATGTAAGAAACAAAGTAATTCTCTGATCGGGCTTTAAACCGCCTGGGTGCAGCGCACTACATGACAGTCCATTGCCTATTACCACTATAAGGACAATAATATATATATATATTTTTTTAAAAAACTAACGTTAAATGTTTCCAAAATTTCCCCTTGTGATTTTTTAGCTGCTTAGTTACATGACTCCATATTAACATTACTATCAAGGGGTATTAAATCAGTACAACTTTTATTAAATTCAAGTATTTTAAATGTTTAATTAAAAAGTTAAAATCTTACATCGTACACAAAGATTCTAAGCTGATTGCGAGGATGAAAATTCACCTGTTTGCTGTGCATAAAAAGTGTTTTTTAACTATTTAAACCAATTTTTTATAGCTTTTAAAGTCATGCAATGTTTGAGTTAGGCAGGGACACATCACTATATCTTATTTTTTATTTTAGTTTTAAAAATGAAAAAAATAATTTGCCCATCGTGTTGATAAGCTGTTCCCTGATTACTGGCAATTGTCAAAAATAATCCTTTCCCCCTCCCTCTTTTAATTTAAAGATTTCCATGAAGAAATACTTAAACACAAAGCTATCACATATAATAATTAATCTAGCTGGTTCCCTGTTGAATGACGCTGACAGACCAGATTCAATTCCAGGCGGTGTACTACATAGTACAGTTTAAATGTTTGTTTTTTTTGGCTGCTGACATTTGGATTAAGACATAATATAGATTTTCTCAATTCGAATGTAACCCTGAAAGAGACACATCATATTCACAAAAAGCTATAATAGTGGACTATTTTTTGCATTCAGCTATATGAGAAACAAACCGAAAGTAATGCTGTGATCATGCTTTGAAATGCCTGGGTGCAGCTCGCTACAGTGCTCATTACCACTACAAGAACTATAGAAGTTGTTTTAAAAAAGAAACTAATATCAAAATGTTTCCAAAACATCCATTTGTGATACTTTAGCTGCTTAGTTACACAATTTCATATTCACATAACTATCAAGGGATGTTAAATCACTACAACATTTATCTTTTTACAATAACAGCAAGTGGTGTTCTTACTACGTATTCTTAGAAAAGGATAAAACGTTATAACTTTTTATGAAGTACAGAATATAAGCGTCATAATGTTAGAACAAGCACATTAAACACAGAACCCACTGAAAGTTTCCAAGTTTAAGACTTTGATTCATAAAATCTTTATGCGTAATTAAAATATACCGACTTTTGAATGTTCAATGATTAACATGCTGTACTGCACAGTTTAAAAATATTAAAAGTCTAAAGAGTATACAACTTAAATTCTTAATTGGAAAAAGATTGTGCCTCAGCAGGGACCGGGTTTCGAAATGAGACGTTAAGCTTTATTAGCTTCACCTGGCGTTTTTACAAGGTTCTTCCAGATACTTTTATCCTATTTCAAAAATCATGAGGTAAGACATGGTATATTGCACCACGTCAATTGCATTTTAACACAGCGTACCTCGCTCATTTTGAATGGCTGAATCTGTACCTGAGTTAAGGAATGTGTTGAGGAATGAAATGTTGCAATTTATTAAACAATATCTCAGGCAAAATAACCTTTTTATTTCAGTTCATACTCAGAACTTGAGCAAGATATGTTTTAATTCTAAAAATTCCAAACTGCTTTTGATAATCTTTACTAATGCTGTAATTACTGGTACATGGTACATGGTATATGGCATAAATATAAATATAGTTATAAATCCTGTTTAGACAGGTCATATAAACAGCAGTAAAATTCTCAAAGTTTTCAGATATACAACTGTTGTGCTTGATACCAGATGAAATTTTAACACATTGGTCAAAGGTTTTACCTTTTTTTCTTCTATATAAATCTTCCTCCTCTATATAAATCAATCCTTCCTAGGATTGATTTTATTTTACTCCAACGTCTCATGTTGCAATCATTAATTATTCCTCCCCTCAGATCATAATGGAAATTTGTCTACAGTTAAATATGTTTATGTTATATCAGAATGAATTGTTCTGAGTTTAATTTAATCCCAAACTCAAGTATTTTCTCATTTAGAACTGTGGTTTGGTAGGTAACATTGTTTTATTAGGATTTTTTTTGGCATATTGCTAAGTCCAATACGTCCTGTTTGTTCACAATCTGAAAAAATGAAAGCCAAAGTAGAGCTCCTTGACCACCCATTAAACAGTCTTTCTCTCAACCATTGTGCTCAAACTGGATATTAGAAGTAAATACATCATAGTAGAACATTACATTCATCTTCTTGCAAGAAGATTAGTAATGCAAGCTTTGCATTTATTTTATTGCTATAAAAAGCAAACTTGGAAACAATCCATTTTTAATTAATTCTGAATTTTGTTTACATTTCATATAAAAGTGATAAAAGTAAACATAAAATGTAAACTGTGACTTCATTTACCATGTTTCCCTGAGACTGATTTAGCTGCCAATCATGCAAAAGTACACAGAAGCCTATAGGTTGTAGTGAATGGGCAAGATGCAGTGAACACAAAACCACAGTCCAGAAACATACAGATGCAGCCATTCAAAGTGTGCGTCACAGACACGTACCGCAGGTGACGTCGCTCAGTATGACGCAAGATGACGCGTGGCACCGCAGTAAGCGATTGGTTGACCGACAGGGGCACTCGTGGTCCGTTGGTCTGTCGTAGAAAGACTTACAGTAAAAACGTCTTTGCTGTGCCCGTTGTAGATATTGAATTTACCAATGAAGGGAAATCTTAGTAGCTGAGCATAAAAAGAATAGGAGCATACTGTAACGCGTGTGAAGGCCATAAACGATATTAATTTTGGAACATAAACATACAGTATATAGCTGGTCTTGGTACTTTAAAGAAAAAAATACACACCAGTATTCCATTTCTCCCTAAACATTTTAAGCTTTGAAGTCTTTAACTAACGTGATACCGGAGTCAACAAGCATACTTTTAGAATTTGATTAAAAGGGAATATAATATGGAATCGCGTATCTAAGGAATTTAATAATGGTATTCGTGTGCTGCGACAGGGCTGTGTAGGGCTGTTTCGCCTGCCTGTTCATGCGAGCTGTGTTGTAGCCGACTGGTCTAGGTGCGTGCCTAGCAACTGGTAGGTTGTGTGTTCAAATCCAGCTGGTACCGGACTTTTCTTTTAACAAACATTTCTTCGAAAAAATAGAATAGCGATATTATGGACAATCAATTGACTTTTATATTTCAAAATATCGCAACATGATCGATATTTGCGATATTTTGAACATATCTTCCCTTCTGACAGCGGTTCCTCCTTCTATTGTGTGTGTGTGTGCAACAGAGTAAATTTTTATAGAGAAATGGAGGCTGGACAGTATGCGTTACAATATAAACATTTATATTGATTTAAATCGTGTTCTGATTTAAATCGCAAACGCGTGTTTAATTATGTGTTTTTTAATCATAATCAGGCTAATGCATTTCTACATTTTCTGTATGAACCAGCTTAGAGGTTCATACAGAAAGACAGCTTGTGTTTAAATTGAGTGTAAGGTAATTTATGCTTCTAAAGTCATGGTCAGCATTTATTATCGTACTGTGCTGTAAACTTTTTCTGTGCCTAGTCACATTATTTTATAGCGTTTTTATTGCGTTATTAAATCTGGTGGCGCTGTGTGTTACAGTAGTTTCGTGACTCCCATGTCACATGGTCTGTGATTGAATCCCATAGAACTATGACTTTATTTTTTAACAAACATTTCTTTGAAAAAAATGAAACGTTTCCCTTGGTCAGAGATTAAATAAAACCTCACTCGCACCAAACAAATTTATATTTCTAAATATCACAAAATACGTTCATTGTCTTCCAATCGAGTCGAGTTGACATTGGAAGCCTGCCACACCCGGACTCTTAAACCAACGCATTAGCACGTCAAAGCCCATCGAGGGTATTGAGCCAGTATTGGCTTTAGTATTCCCCCCCTCTCCCCTCAATTCAATTCAATTCAAGGTGTTTTATTTGCATGACAGATGGGTACAAGCAGTGTTGGGTATGTATATTGTAACGCTTACGGCAGACAGGCACTGTGTAAGAGCCGGCGCACCAGAGCAGCGCACCGAGGGAGCGTCTGCATTTCTAACTTAGTTTTTAAAATTAGTCAAGCAATATGAAGCATCCCCTTTTACTTTGTGCCTGAGCATAAAAAGAATAGGAGCATACTGCAACGCGTGTGAAGTCCATAAACGATATTAATTTTGGAACTTAAACATACAGTATATGGCTGGTATCGGTACTTTAAAGAAAACATACACACCAGTATTCCATTTCTCCCTAAACATTTTAAGCATCGAAGTCTTTAACTACCGCGATACCGGAGTCAACAAGCATACTTTTAGAATTTGATTAAAAGGGAATATAATATGGAATCGCGTATCTCAAGAAATTAATAACGATATAATTATATTCATGTTGCAAAAGAACTGCAACGGACATAAAAACTCCCTTGCTTTTAATAGAGCGTTCCATAATTTCTAACTACGAAAATGCCAGGTGAAAGGATTTGTAAACATATTTTGTTAAAGCAAGTCAGTTTTTTCCGCAACACATAAAAGACATTTTTCCAAGAAAGTTTAGCCTTTTTCACTAATGAAACCACTAAATAAAGACATAAATATAGAAATCTTAAGATTTGTTTTATTTAATGTTGGTAGCAGGATGAACTGTCAGAGTGTATATTTTGTCGCAGAGTTGCTGCAAGATGTTAACAGTGAAAAAGGTATTTAGAAATGAGTTATTTCAAGATGAAAATTTTCAGAATAATTGCAAATCTAGCAGGATAGAGAAAGCACAGAAAACTGGCAGTTAGATTGATCAGATTAGTATGAAAAGTCATTTAGCAAAGGGAATTAGAAGAGTGACAAACTAGTATACTTTAGATCTTTTTTTTCTGAACCAGGGACAATCTGATCATGTTTCCCTATAACAATAATAAAAAACTTTATTTGATATATCACCATTAAAGGTGGCATCTCAAAGCAATACAGTAGATGTAAAAACAGATAAAAGGACCACAGATTACAAAGTAAATGCATATAAGAAAGACAAGCAGGTAGAGGTGCTACCAAAATTAGAAAATGAAGCAGATACAGACACTAAGTCTTCTGAAAAGAAAGGTTCTGAGGTTAGATTTAAACTGGCCCTGGTGTGTGTGTGTTTGTGTCTGTCCTGTGATGGACTGGCGCTATGTCCAGGGTGTATTCTGCCTTGTGTCCGTCACTTCATTCATGTGCATCCAACACACAGTTCAACGCTAGCAACTACACAAAATCTAAAATATGAGCTCTACTTGCCACTTACAGTACCAACAGTACCAGCTAACTTTAGTAGTGACATTTTCATGGATCTTTTTAACAATAAAATTTACAACATCAGACTTCAGACACAATTAAACAGGCCTCAAAAAAGTCTGGTACAAACATTTTCAGCATGGAATAAACCGTTACTTTAATGGTATAAACCTTAAATGGATTCATATTCTCAATAAGATTTGGTGCTCAGTAACATGACTTAGAAAATGACAGAAGACATACGTATCATGCTTATCCTTCTATTTTTCATAATCGTAAACTCCTTAAGGCAGTTACATTTTCTCTGTTCTGACCTGGAGTTACAGAGAAATTTAAATTCTAATAAGAGATTTGTAATGAGGAAAGTCATACCAATCACTCATACAGTACCAGGATTTGCAATTACAATACAAATACTTTCTTTCTGTATGTGTTTATTTTGCAGTTTGAGTCTATGGCATTCCTTTGGGGGTCTATACTCCAAGGCATGACTTTTTTATGTATAAACATCAGTATTTACTGCTATTAATTACTGTACGATTTATAGTTGAAATCTGAGCCTAGATATAAAGTTAAAATCTCGACAAAGCAATGTAGGAAATACAGAGAAAATAAATCCTTTCTGACATCTAAAATTAGTTTCGATCAAGGTCTCTAAAACGAACAAGAAAAAGAAGATTTTCGGAGGGCAATTACGCTGTGTTTATATAGAATAAGTGATTTATGAGCAATCTAATTTCTTGTTCGTTTAAAACAGTGAAATGTCAGCTGTAAAAGATCGCACCAGAAACAGCACTCTCTCTGCCTGTCATAGACGTTCAGGAAAGGCTGAATGAAGTCATGTCAAGTACAATAATTCGGAGATCAATAATACCAGTTGTAGGACAGTACATAAGGAGGATAAGGATTTTGAAGTTGACTCGAAATCTGATAGGTAACCAGTGCAAGGACTTGAAAACAGGTGTAATGCATCCCTGATAGGATTCTTGCTGTCATATTGTGAACATATTGAAGATTGCTCAGTGTGGATTTAATTTCCCCAGTGAACAGGATGTGCATTTATTAATTCTAGAAAAAAAGCCTTTCTTGATTTCTCTAGTTCTTAGTTTCTCTAGTTCCCTTTAAAATAAACTATTATTCCACAATGCAGAGTATTACATGGCCAGTATTTACACATGATATTTGTGATTTAAAGAAATTAACACAAGCAGCTTTTGGAGATTTAAGTGTTGGCTGAGTTATTGCAAGATAAAAGACTAGAGATGTTGGCAAGAAGAAGATAGTTTGGGGAAAGCTGAGGAATACACTTATAACAAGAACACTTCCTAATGGGGTTAGGCATACTTTTGATGAAGATGATGAAGTTAACAGACTATATGTTTACATAGATACTGAAATAAGGATTGTATTTTAGATTATGTGTAGTTGCTGGCATTGAACTGTGTGTTGGATGCACATGAATTGAAGGAATGGGCAAACATAGCTGATGCGGATCCACAGAGCCAGCATATTAAGATGTTTATAATTAGAGGCAATTTGTTTAAATAACTAGGTATGGATACTGATGTGCAAGAGAGGTGGAAAGGCTGTTTCCTTAAGCCAGCAGTATAAAATATTTTATTCTCAGTGAGATGCTGCCATTTCATAGTGGGTTTCTAACACTGTGTATAGTTCCATCCACACAGTGCCTTTACTTCCATTTCTAATCTCTTTATCCAGTACAGAGGATTTGGAGCCTATCCCAGTAAGCAACGGACACAAGGCAGAATACACCCTGGACATAGCGCCAGTCCATCACAGGACAGACAGACACAAACACACACAGACCAGGGCCAGGTTTCCCATAAACTAATTAACTTACCAGTATGTTTTGGAGTGCGAGAGGGAGTCATATCACACATATGGAGAAAAACCATGTAACCCAGAGAGAACATGTAAACCCCACACACACAGGATGGCAGGAATTGAACCTAGGACCCCAGTGCTGCAAGATAGCAATGCTAACCACTTTGCCACCATTATAAATGGATGGATATCTTAGTTATCTTTCTAGTTCACAGGTTTGCATGCATAATTTAATTTTGAAAGCCACTGAGACATCAGGTACTACTGTTGTATTTATGAAAAAGAAACAAAACAAAAAACATACTAACAACTGTGCCATCCTACTCCTTAGCTAATACATTTTATTATTCATAAACAGTTAACATTGTTAGCAAAATATTTTGAATTATATTTAACCCTATTTTTTCTTTAGTTTTGTATTTAACTTATTATATGATAGTCAGACATAATGTATATTTGAACAATGAAAATATATTTTTACAAGATTTTACATTAAGCACTTAAAATTAATATGGTTAATAATAGTAAACTGTAACATGCTGTAACAAGATCGGTTAAACAGCGAAGAAAATGCTTTCAGAGAAAATGTTTCAGGTGTGAAGAACATAGATCTCCAATGCAATTTCAACCAAACCTGTTCCCACACACCCTGCCCCCACTACCATTAGAATATACACAAAGCACTCAAATCTTTCGAGCTAATGATCAGGTGACCCGAGAGAGAGCGAGAGAAACACCAAGGGGTGCGGAACCAGGGAACTATTTACATGGAAAACGGGCGATCTCCCCAGACTGTCCGCCCGTTTCACTGTTACCTGGATACCTCTTTATTTAGAACTCACTAACACTGATTTTTAGTTTAGAAGGATTCAAGTAGGGTTTTAGATGAAAGGCAGCGACCTTAATCAAGCCCAAATCACAATTGAACCCATTCAGAGCCTACATTACATTTTAGCGTTTCATTCTGAGCAGAAGACCCTCACACCTGAAGAAGGGGGAGGTGTTTTTCGCTGGAAATCTCGCCTGCTTCTACTTTACAACCGGAGTGCTGGCTGTGACGAATTAAACCGGTATTACAGGTTTCAATCACAGACCATGTGACATGGGAGTCAGGAAACTAACACCGCGCCACCGGATTTGATAACGCTATAAAAACGCTATAAAATAATGTGACTTGGCACAGAACAAGTTTACAGCACAGTACAAAAATGCTGACCATGACTTTAGAAGCATAAATTGCCTTACACTCAATTTAAACACAAGCTGTCTTTAGCCCTCTAAGCTGGTTCATACACAAATGTAGAGATCCAGGCTCAGAACACACAGCTTCATTAGCGAATACATATGCAGGACAACTAGAGAAGACGTTTTACAGAGGATGGATTTTTAGAAACATCCCATCAGTGACATCACTGAAGTCAACTCCTAGGTACTGTAACTGTCGTGTGGATAGTTTCACAAGAATCAGACAAAGGTTTAAGCATCGCTTGTTCTAGATAAAACTGCAAAAAAAAAACAACCACCCATAATGTACTTCTTTGCGGCTCTGTTTGCCCAAATCATATATTCACAACGTGAAATCTAGAACATAATATTACGTAACCAAAATCCGCAATATGGAAACAGAACCTGTGTAATTGTTGATAGATGATGTACTCGTAACATTTTTTCAAGACGAACTACAACATTTAAAAAATGACTTGTATGTACTTGATATCTCTAATCAATCCACGGGTCCCAGCACGAAACGAAACTAAAACGCATACCGTTTCGCGCTTCTTATTAGTTGCTCAAAAGTAATTTGACCGTATGAAATGCATAATATAAACCTAGAAACATATACGTGAGTAGTACTTAAGCACTGTAGTATCTGTGTTAAGACATCAGGATGTCTTCTATCTTCTTCAGGATGAATAAAGTGGGCCTATTTATCTATCAATCATATTTAAATAACTAGTGTTCTGTACCGTGGTACCCCTAAAAGTACCACACTTGTACCATACAACAGTAGTACCTGATGTCTCAGTGGCTTTCAAAATTAAATTATGCAATAAATAACCACATGTAAGACTCTGATGCTTAAAATGTTTAGGGAGAAAGTGGAATACTGGTGTGTATTTTTTCTTTAAACTACCAATACCAGCCATATACAGTCTGTAACGTAGGGATTTCTATACGTCTTTATTTAGTGTTTACATTAGTGACAAAGGCTAAACGTTTAGCTTCAGTAACGTGTACATATCTCCCCTTTTTATAAAACGACATGGTTGAAAACTGTTCCAGAGCCACTGTTGTTTCATCAGTGAAAAGTACATCATGAAATGCCTCTCCCTGTTCAATCCACTGGAAAAAAGAAAAGGAGCATAAAGCTTCTGATGGTCATAAACGATATTCATTTAGGAGCAGCATCAGAGGTATGTTTTTAACTGCACTGCATTGGAGAGAATACCATAGTGTGTTTTTTTTTACTCCCTGGCGGAAACTGGCTTCCAGAAGAATCAGTATGGCTCAGAGATTAAATAAAACTTCACTCGCACCAAACAAATGTATATTTCTAAATATCACAACATGATCGAATTTAAGTCATTTTAATAACAATGAATAGTCACCTATGCGTTACAATATAAACATTTATATTGATTTAAATCGCGTTTAAATCACCTTTATTTAAAACCCATAAATAAAGCTGATACTGTTTAGACTTCCAATTATTTAAAACTGTATTAAAGCAGCACGATACACAATGCAACGTAAATCGCTATCTTTGTCTTCTGTGTAATAATGTTCACCTCTCTGTCCAGCAAATTTACAGGTTAAAAACAATACTGTTAGGCTGGGAAAACGATTTTTCTCCCCCCCCCCTCAAAAACCCAGTAAGTACAGTACTTACTAGTTAAAGGCTAGGCTCCCGACTACGGCGAAAGGAACCCTTCTTTCATTAGAATACAATGAACATATTTTAGCCCTGAATGAATAAATAGCAAACATGGTTTACATAAAAGACATTTTTCCAAGAAAGTTTAGCCTTTGTCACTAATAAAACCACTAAATAAAGACATAAATATAAAAATCTTAAGATTTTTAAAATGCATGACTTTGCTAAAATTTATTTGAAAATAAAAACAATTACAACCGCCAGGGGAGAGAGAGAACAGGGGAGGGATGTTGGTTTTGCATAAGGGGCGGGGCTATGGAAATTAGGTCTGTTTGGGAATGTGTAGTTACATGTTCTGGCTGTTTGTGAATTATCGTTGTTGAGTATGGAGTGTTGAGGTATTGATTTTGTGTAATGCTTTATGTTGAAAATTGAGGTGGATTTTGTTTATGATAAACAGGATAAACTGGGATGGGAGGAAGGTTTGGTTTTGCATAAGGGGCGGGATTATGATAATTGGAGGACTTTGCGAGAGTAAAATGGTTTGATATATTTGATTTTGTATTGTGGTTGTTATTTATGTTTTTGGTTGGTATTATGTTTATATGGTTGTTTTTGTTGGTTGGTTGTTATTATGGTTATTAATAATACGATCTATAGTTGAAATCTGAGCCTAAATAAAAAGAAAAAGCAAGTGATTAGGTTTATGAGCAATCTAATTACTTATTCGTTTAAAACGCTATATAAAATAAAGTTTATTATTAATTTGCTGCACAGAGCGGTGAATATTATTATGCATAAGACAAAGATAACGATCCTGATCAGTTTAGAAATCTGTGTATGCTGTAAGGTTTTTACTTCTTAAACTTTTAAAATACACGTTTTGAATAGAAAGAAATCCTCTTCCTGTTACAGTATGTATAGCAAACTAGCACGTCTTTTTTCTCCAATCAGAGGGGTGTCAGATGGTGTCAGCCAATCACCATTCTGCGTTGGGTAGCAACGGGTGACTGTTCTCAGGCGGAAGATGTAAACAGCTTAATGTTCGTGTTAAATAATTTTTTAAAATTCAATTAAACGGGCACAGTTAAGACATTAAATATACATATACATACTGTATACAGTACAGTTTGCATACGGTAATATGTTACGCGATTAAAAAATAAATAAATAAAACTGGAAGGTTCAGCACCAGCTGGATTCGAGCACACACCCTGCCCGTTGGCAGGCACGCACCTAGACCAGTCGGCTACAGTCGGCTCGCATGAGCAGGCAGGCGAAACAGCCCTACACAGCCCTGCCGCAGTACACGGATATAATCATACCGTTATTAAATTCTTGAGATACGCGATTCCATATTATATTCCCTTTTAATCAAATTCTAAAAGTATGCTTGTTGACTCCGGTATCACGTTAGTTAAAGACTTCGAAGCTTACAATGTTTAGGGAGAAATGGAATACCGGTGTGTATTTTTCCTTGTGATATTTTAAGCTCTAGTTGAATGATAGGTGTCGCATTTTAAATCATTTTCGTAGTTGGAAATTATGAAACGCCCTGTTAAAAGCAAGGAAGTTTTTATGCCCGTTGAAGTAAAACAAAATGCCTGACAAAGTATGGCTTGGACAGATTCCAAGTGCTTGTACAAATGTGCTAAAGAAATTATACTTTGAGTATACAGCTTGTCCAAAGTCATCCATTATTAATACTATTAGTAATATCTTCGGTAAAGGCTTTGATGCATAAATATTTCTGATAAAGGTAGGTTGTGTACTTTTGTCCAACTGAGCAATCTTGCTTTCATAAAATATACCCAACATTTTAATGACTGAAGATTAACATGCTGTAATACACTGTTCAAAATTAAAGGCTCAAATGCTGTACATGAGAGGTTAAGCTCCCCCTGGCGGTTTTACAAGGTGACGCCGGATAGTTTCCGGCAGAGCGTCAAATGACGCGCGATTAACCACGTCACACTGCGTGACACTGCGTGATGCCGCGACACGCCCACCGGGGTATGCCGCAAAATAACGCACGCATTTTGAATGGCTGCATCTGTACAGTATCTGAGAACAAGCAACAGCTCAAAACTGGAAGATGCAGGCATAAGTACTGGAGGAACATTCATAGTTATAAATCAGAACATAAAATCAGGTCCAATGCCAGGGAAAAGCAACAAGCATCAAGTGAAATCTAAGAGTAATAAGTCAGCAAGCATGGTCAGAACACAGAAATAAAACACAGAAAACACAGTCATGCAAAAGAAAACTATGACTGAGAGTCTGTAAAATGCACTGGCAGATCTTAAATGGTCTTGAGCTGAATGCATTGCAAGCTGGATGGAGATAATTCCAGAGTGGATGGTAATTATTATTAGATCTGCCTGTGGAGCTAGGGTTCCTTATAGAATGCTGAGACTTGTGGCGTGAGAGGGTATAACAGGATCATTCTTTGTCTGCCTACTCATCATAGACCAATTTGTGAAGGGTAACTGTACCAGGAGTGCAGAATTCCTAACAACATAGCTCTAAAGCTTCTAAGCCTCCCTGGGAAAGCCTATGCTAGGGTGCTGGAAAATATGTTCCACCTGATAACCAAACCTCAGATACAGGAGAAACAATGGAAATTCCATCTTGGCCATGGAACAGTAGAGCAACTCTTTGTCCTACTACAGATATTTGAGGGGGCATTTGAGTTTGCCACTTTAGTACACATACATACACATGTACCCTGGGGTATATTGTGGGAAGTGCTGTGGCAGTATGGGATGCTAGGGTCGCTGTTGTGTGCCATTCAATCCTGTTTTTGCAGAACAAGAGTTGTGACTCCACTAAGTTTGTGTCTCCTTTCATATTTGTGATCATCATGTACAGAATTTCAAGGAACAGCTGAGGTTTGGAGTGTATCCAGTGTATCCAGTCTGGGAACTTGAGGGTTGCATCTCTGCCATTTGTGGATGATGTTTTTATCCTCGCCTCATCTGACTGTAATCTCTGGTGTGGACTGGAAAGGTTCTCGGTTTGATGCAGTCAGTATGATGGATAGTACCTTAGATCATGATACTCTCCTATGCAAGAATTGATTGCTCTCTACAGGTGAGTTATCCCATGAAAAAGACTTTAAGTACCTCAGGGCCTTGATCATGAGGAAGGATAGAGGCGATCATGAGTTTGACAGCAGATTGGTCCAGCAGCTACACTAATGTGGATACTGTAACAAACTGTAGCAGGGAAGCGGGAACTGATGTTTTGAACTAAGCTCTCAGTTTTCCAGTCAATCTACATCCCTATTCTCACCTATGATCATGAGCTTTGGGTAGTGACCAAAAAAAAAGGTCATGGGTCTGAGTAGTGGAAATGAGTTTCTCCATAGGACTGATGAAATTACTCTCCATGACAAGATGAGGAGCATGGCAATCTGGAAGGACCCTGAAGTAGAGTCACTGCTCCTGTGGCTCAAGATGAACCAGGTGCAGTGGTTTGGGCATTGTTATACCGCAGAAAACCAGGGACTGAGGTGGACAGGTTTTGCAGACATCTGCTCTTTATTGTGCATAACTCCTAATACAGAATGGCAAAAACCCACCTAACTGCCATAAAGCGGTAACCCCCAAACAAAAGCACAGCAGCGTCAGAAACCCAAATGGATGCTGTGTGTGACATAACATTTTCCCACCCTCAGAAAATGACAAGAACACAGTTCTTCCAGACAGCGATAAAGGATTTCTGGTAGCAGGGCAGGCAAGCACAACTAAAACCCTAAAAAATCAGTAATAAAGTCTTTAAGCGAGGCTGGTCTAGACCAAACTCTGGCTGGCCATGGAGAAGGGGCTACGGGCTGCTCTCCCACAGGAACTGACAGCCCCACAGGGAAGTCAACCTCACCTGGGAGTCCAGCAGGGCCAGCCTCGGCTTCAGAGACAGGGTGTGTGGATGGTGTCACTCTGTGGAGGTGGCTGGTATGCCACTGTGACCTATCAGAGAGGCAGAAGGAAGGTGGCAGGACCCAACTGTTCTGTGACCTGCAAAGGATAAGACTGAAAGGACTGGAGCTTCCCATTGGGTCATCAGATCTGGACCCAATCCTGGACAGTGATTCTGGGTGGCTTCACCCTGTGTGTCCTGTCATACCGCTTTTTCATCTCACATTGGCATTCTGCCACGCTGCTGTGTGCTGGAGGGGTCAGAGCAAGGTATGCCCAGAGCCTGTCCAGGGGCATTTGTAGTTAACAGTCGAGCATGAGGAATGCTACTGAGGTGCCAGTCGTGCCATGCTGTGTGGTCCTGTAGTGGAGAAGAGTGAGAAGGAGCAGCCCTCAGACAGGTGGGCTCTGATGCTGTTTTTGAGAGTCTGGTTCAGTCGTTCCACACCCCCGTTTGCCTTTGGTTTGAAGAACGCAGTGCGGATGTGTCGAGTCAGCCAAGAAAAACTCAAACTCTCCAGACACAAACTGTGGCCCCCTGTTGGTGGTGATGGCGGTTGGCAACCCCCAGTGTGCAAAGAGGGATTCCAGTAAGTCTGTGACTGTCTGGGTTGTGAATGAGGTTGGGCTCAAGTGTGTCTGAATCAGGTCCTCCAGGCGGGTTAGGAAAGGGAACAGGACAGTAGAACTCCCACTACATTTTCTCCTACATTTCCTGGAGTGAACTGTGTGTAAATGATGCAGGATATCAGACCAGCTGTGGAGTCTGAGTGGTCGATGCCCTATTCCTGGAGTGGTGAGCAGCGCAGTAAGGGCCTGGTGGTCTGTCTGTAGCGTGAATGCATGACCATACAAATAATGTGACACCTCTCATGGGCCCCTCACTTCTTCACAGAGTACTTGTGTTTGGTTGGGCTGAGAGCCCAGGAGGTGAAGGCAGCATTCCCATTGTGAAGCTGGGACAGTACAGCCCCAAAGGCGGTGCTGAAGGCATCGCAGGTGACAAAGGTGGGACTGGAGAGGTCAAAGTGTGCCAAGATGGGTGGTGAGGTGAGCTGGGCCATCAGGAGGTGCACAGCTTCAGAACTGGCACGCGTCCAAACCCAAGGGGTGTCCTTCTACAATAGCTGACACTGTAGTGTGGCATAAAACAAAGGTAATTGGCAGTCATCCAAAGGAAAGAGACAACCTGAGGTGGTGTGTTAGGCACTGGAATGTGCTGAATGGACTCAATGTTGGACTGCAGTGGGGCAAGGAAGGAAAACCCACAAACTTAATAGCATCAAAACCACATTTCTCTCTGTTCAGTGTGAGGTGGTGGTGGTGGTGGAGAACCTTGAACACCCTGTGGAGGAGCTCATCATGGCTCGTAAGGGTTGGGCCATGAACCTCAATGTCATCGAGGTAGATGACCACCTCAGGGATTCTGGCGAAGATAGTGGACATCACTTTCTGGAAGCAGCTGGGAATGGAGCTCAAAGTGTGTGACAACAGCTGTCAAGTTCTGGCTGTCAAGGGGGAGAGGAATCTGGAGGTAGCCTTATCAAAGGTCCAGTTTCGTAAATGAGGTGGAATCGGAGAACTGTGAGTTGAGCTCTTCCACTGTGGGGAGGGGGTACTTGTCCGGTATTACAGCTTTGTTCACTGTCTTCAGGTCCATGCGGACTCACAAGCCACCGGACTTTTTTTTAGCAACCACTAGATTCGACACCCATGGGGTGGCATCGACCACTTTAATAAAGCCCGTCTCCTGGAGTCTCTGGAGTTTGGCAGTGACCTCATCACGGAGGGCCAACGGGATGCGGCACAGTGGCTGAATGACTGGGTGCATGGTGGTGCCAATCAGGGGCATGAGGTTAAAAGTGGTGATGCAGCTGAGGTCATTGAATGCCGCATTCTACTGAGACTGCCACAGAGAACTGATAGTGAGAATGGCTGAGCTGCTGTTGTCAAGCAGAGCGAACCTGAGGCGAGTGAAAAGGTCCAGTCCCAGGAGGTTGGCGCCATGGCAGGACAATTGGAAATTGAAGACAGTGATATAGACCTTGAGCCGTAGCACAGAGGTAAGCTGTGTGAGCCCACAATATCAATTTTAGAACTGATATAACCACAGAGGATTGTGGACAGTGCTGAGAGTGGCGGGTGAGAGAAATTCTGCTCCACTATAGAGGGCGAACCAGCGCCAAATGTCAGACCTTGGCAACATGAATATATATGCTGCAGCGTTGACACTGATACCCTTGAGCAGGGCAGTTCTGAGCCCTGGTGGCATGAACAACAATTATTAAAATTTTAAGTCATTCCACAGATGCTCAATTGGATTGAGGACTGGGCTTTGACTGGGCCACTCCAGGACATTAACCTTTTTGGTTTTAAGCCACTCTAGTGTGGCTTTTGCTCTATGTTTCGGGTCATTGTCCTGTTGGAAGATGAATTGTCTTCCATGTCCCAGTGCTCTTGTGTATTGCAGCATGTTTCCTTCAGGATTTTTCAGCTTCATACATTTTTTCTTTTATCTTTTTAAGTTTTCCAGTCCCTGTTACAGAGAAGCATCCCCAAAGCATGATGCTGCCACCACCATGCTTGACTATAGGGATGGTGTTCTCAGTGTGATGTGCTGTGTTAGGTTTGCCCCAAACATAAAGTTCAATTTTGGTCTCATTAGACCAGAGAATCTTTCTTTAAATTGTTGAGTCTCTCACATGCCTTTGGGCAAATTCCAGCCAAGATGTGATATGAGTTTTTTTCAACAAAGGCTTTCTTCGTGCCACCCTTCCATACAAGCCAGATTTATGAAGTGTGCGTGCTATTGTTGTCTAATGCACGGTTTCTCCCATTTCTATCATGGAGGACTGTAACTCCTTTGGAGTTGCCGTTGGCCTCCTGGTGGCCACCCTTAATATGGCTCTTCTTGCCTGGAAACTCAGTTTTGGAGGATGGCCAGTTCTGGGCAGATTCACAGTTGTAGTGGCAAGGTTTATTAAAAATACAAGAATTAAGTGTGCTGCTCCCTTGCCAGTCTCTCTCTCTTTTAAGTGGTTCTGGATACAGAGAGGCCATTCCATTTGGTTCACATTTAAGGTGTTTTTCTAGCTGATAGAGTATCCTGATAAGGAACAACTCCCAATGCTGAGATTCCCCAGCAACCCTAATAAATGGTCATCTCTGGCGCCTTACTGTCTGGGAGATTCCAAGGGAGAGTCTCATCCTAGGTTGTTTACAACCCTAATGTCAGAGAGCATGGTTACTCATCTTCCACCTCAATCAGACAATCAGGAACTGGTAGGGCAGGGTAACCCCACATGGGTCTCGAATGCCCACGGAACTTTCAACCAATGGACAACCGTACTTCCTCCAGGTAAAACAGGCAACACAGGGCTCCTCCGTGCCCCTCCTGGACTTTCTCAGACTCAGCTCGGACAATCATGTAACGGCCAGTGTGTTCGAGTGCCAGGACTTTACTTTGTTCTAAGAGTCGAGAGCAGAGGTCGCCAGCGCGTAACCAAAGGATCCACCCGAGGTTAGCCCAGCAGCAAGCAAGCAAGCAAGAGTTTCTTCATTATTTATAGCTTTTACAAAGAATATCCCTTCCTCTCCACTTGTCATGTTGTTGAATGTTCACTTTTTCTTTTTGTTCTGTTGTGTGCAATAGAAGCAAGTGAGGTTTGCAAACAGTATGGCTCTCTAGAGAATGACTTCCTTACATTAGCATACTATCTCCCTCCCCTGAAAGTTAATTGTTTTTTTGGTGCTGTCCATTATACAGGGCTTTTGTCCATAGTGTTAGACAGTCTTGGGAAACTAGCATTTTTCTTTAAAGTATTATTAGATTCACTTTTACCATCCATTCTTTCATGTGGTCTTTTGTGGGATAATGAGGGAGAGGGTTGTGACTTATAAAAGAATACTGGGTTGTAAGGATGAAAACGAGAATGTTGTTCTACGTTACCTTATTGTGTTGTGTTTTCCATTTCTCAATTTAAAATAACAAATTGATTACACAGTAAGAAAGAAAATATATACAATGAACACTAAAATAGAGGTATAATTCTAATCAATTCTCAGCACCCCATTTCTGCTTTCCTATATACTTTGCTAACTCAATATGATATGTTTAACTGTGCAGGTAATTAAGCATAATAGGAGCACTTTTATACGGCTAAAAACTCCAAATCTAGTAAGGTTTTACTGGAACACATTCAACACATTATAAAAAAGGTAATCTATATAAGACTATATGTATATTTATTTATTTAGATTTCTTAAAGGATTGCAGCATAGAACATTGTATTGTATTATTAAGACAAAACAGTAATTTAAGATAATATATTCACTATATTTAAAAAAGGAAAATCATTTGGAAATGAATATTTTTTTTCTGTTTAAATAAATGCTTTCCACACAAACCCATTGCTCAAAGTTCAAGGGTGTCATTTATCTGTCTTAAGTAGGTGTAGGTGTTTGAATTGAATGCTTTTATAAATCTAAAACCAGAGAACAGAACCAGCAGTCATCCAAAAAGTAATTAACTCTAGAACAGGAGATGTACCTAAAGAAGTGCCTGATGGAAGCTAATGGAGAGGCTGGTTACTCATTAATTGCACAAGATAATGGACCTTGCTGATCTGGATGTGTTGCAGGTCAGTTGTTTGATTTACTCTTCAATCTGGTACCTGTATGGAAAGGTTGTCTAATTAAACATGCACAATTTTTAGTTTACCCTTAACTACTTTTAACTTTTAAAAGAAAGAAGGAAAGTGCATCACTGTAAACAGCTTTAATATGTTTATGGTAGTAAGGGTTTTATTATTATAACTATAAATACATATCTGACAGATACAAATAAGATTAAATTGGGCAGAGCAGTGAAGCAGTAGTTAGCATTGCTGACTTGCAGTGTTATATCACGCCCCTGGAGAACTCACCGCCCTTAATCAACTCCTTCACGTTCCAGTGCAGTTTCCAATTAACTAATCAGACACACCTTCTTCTACCTGCCTACTTAAACCAACCTGACACATCCCACCTTGCTCAGTATTGGGTTTTTACCTAGCTAGTGCCACATTGTTTCCCTGTTCTGCAAGATTTTTAGGGTTTTTTGAGCTTGCTCCCCTGGCTTTGTCTGCTGGATCTTGACTTGGTTATTGTGGATTTACTGGTTTTTGACCTGGCCTGACCATTTTGAGTCCAGAGGATTCTGCTCAGGGGTCCTTCTTCTGCACCGTAATGTGCAATGCTGAGTCTTGGATTCAATTGCTGGGGTGCTTTCTGCATGGAGTTTGTATATTCTCCCTGTGTTCATATGGACTTTCTTTGGGTGCTCTAGTTTCCACCCACTGTCTAAAGACATAGTGGTAAGTTAATTGGATTCTAAAAAAAAAAATAGATTCCTCAATGACCCTATATTGGATAGAGTAGTTCAGAAAATGGATGGCTGGGTTAAATAGTAAGCCATTTTTTTGTTCTGCCAGCCATATTGGAGGACATTGAATGTAAAATTTTACCATTGTATACCAGAAAATTGTACTTTCAAAAACTTTGCCAGTGTATTTTTTTTTTTTTTGGTCAAAGGGAGTTTTTTTTATGCCTTAAGATCAACTTCTTATTTGCAAGATTTTAGAAAGATATTTGATTAGCAACTGGTTCACAAACTGTTATGAAATTATTTGCTTGGTGTATAAAAGGGTTGGTTTATATATACTGTATATAATATATGCTACACATTTTTATAAATGGGAAATATTTTTTTCCTAGAATTAAGCTGTTGATGTGCAGGAACACTACCTGTTATCTGCCTCCAGATTGTGGATTAATATCTCCTCTCTTTACCTTTGAAAGGTTGCAGTTCTAATTATAAAAATCTCATTGAGGAAGCTGTTAAAGTTTTGACCGCAGAAAGGCAGCCATTCAACAGGATTAACTAATGCTTTTTTTAGTACCTAATTAAACCTAAGTTTAATTCCAGACCTTTCCAATAACTACAACCATTTATTTTTGCCTTCTTGGCTTTGTAAAATGACTCACAGAGGTCTCTTCATTTCTTTGTTTATGCTACCTATATTACTTTCTGCCTTTATGGTTGTGCCATAAGTAACCTTTGTCTCTCTTATTAGAAAATGTTTATGTATTTTCTGGGATAGAAGTTAGAACTGCAGTTTCTCTTGGCTTACATGAAAGAACATCAGTCACTAATGTTAGCAGAGGTGCCTTTCAAATAAGACTGTCAGAGGTTAAGTTGGAGTAATTTACTTAACCTTGACAGCCATTTAAAAAAAAATATATCTATGTACTAGTACGAAGGAGGTAATGATAATGTGCTGCTTTAGATATTTCAGCCATCCATTAATATCGAAGGACATATCCACTTTTCAGGCTGCTAGACTCGGAGGTGCAATTATAACTAAAGTGTTAACATAATAATGTGTGATCAATGCTACACATTCTAGTTGACTTAAATTACTATTGTCACCATGCAATTGACTTTTTTTAAACAATACTTTTGTTTAAAGCAGTTTAAATAATTACATTTTATTTCTGTAGAATTTTATTTTAATTCTGTTTCCTTTCTTGGGTGAAGTCGATTCTTCATATTGGCAGGGAAGCTTAATACACTCAAGTATGTGGTATTTATTTCTGGACCATCATCAAAGCATGAGCTTAATTAAGCAAAGAAGTAAAATATGATTATCTTGTTTAAGGTCTTACCATATTGGTTAAGATCTTAGTTTGCTTTACGCAAATCGCATATACTGCGATACAGTAAATTTTTTCTAATATATGTTGGCATCTCTCTCTCAATCTAATGTTGTATACAATTTTTGTAAATTGCAAAATATAATTGACAATGTTATATCAATAACTATAATTGAGAGTTTAATATCTATAAATTATTACAAATGAAAAGAGTGATAATCAGGATTTTACCAAGCAGTTTAGGTAATTGATCTTGAAAGTGATCTCTCCATAACATACCCAAATGGCTGGTATAATTAGAGGCACTTGAATTCTTTGTTCTCTGGCATAGCTTTCTGAAAAGAGTAATAAGCAAGACACAGTTGGTTAAACATTTATTACAATGACAAGATACAAACTACACAAAATATACAGATCCAACCATTCAAAATGTGCAGTAAAACCCCATACGTATTCTTTGCCTCATCTTGGAGCCCCTGCTTTTCTTTTTCCTACTCTTCTCAAAATCATTGCTGCTTCTACCGGTTTAATACCATAAATGTCCTTCAGTGTCTGGAGTGCACTCCAGGTCTGCTGCATACCCAATTTAGGGTGGGGTACCTCTTTAACCAACTGGTCTATATCCTCAGGCTTGGCTTTATAATCCAAATTATTAGCTAACTTCTGCTTTATTATTTCTATTTCTCTCCTTAAATCTTTTAGCAAATAAAACCTCATTGTGTTCAGCCACAGCCTTAAGCTCCATCTGACAATCTATACTTCTCTTTGAGCTTATGCTCACATTTGCCAAGTTTCTTTTTCTCTGGCATCCAGTCAGACACTTCTATTCCTCTTTCCTGACGCCAACCCATTTTCACATCTCCCACGTGCCCCGTGGAATCCCACAGTCAAGACAACCTGATGGACTAATAAATTTGGTTATGTGGACCGGGTTTCCAGGCTTTCCCAAACTGTGTAACAACTACAGCTCACCGACGGTCACAATCCAGTCAACACCTGGAACAGTACTACATACCGCATGCCACGTGGGCTAAATCCTGGTCTTAACGCAATGCCAAATGGTGGGTGGAATGCTATACCTTCAGCAATTCCTCTTCCTCTACTCCTGCTGCTTGCCCATCCAAATTTCCACACAAACAACTACAACAAACCGTTGCATACTTGCATACACACCTCAACTTCTTGTACCCACTTCAACTTCAGGAAATCCCTGCAGTACGATATGGAGAGAAGAAGAGACTTTTATAAAAGAGGTGTACTTCATAAGTGGGGCTTATTTTCTCTCCACCATACACTGGAGTCTCTTCAGTCAGGGGTACCCTGCTCGCAGTGCCAAAACTGTCATGTCCAACGAAAGGAGACACAATCTGGCTGTATATGAAGCAGGCATTACCTTTATTATGTAAACATACAGGAGCTAAAGCTGATGGAGCACTGACTCAACTTATTGATACAAAAGTATGCTTTTTTTTTTTACAACATCACAAACGGAAAACCCACCCAGAACAGTTCCAGTACAATTTCATGCCATATATGGTTTAAAGCCAGGTATGCTAGCCTTGGTATGCGATGAATTGTAAGAATATTTTTGGGTTCCTTTTAATTATTATTTAAGTAGACATTATGTATTTCTAGATTTTGTTAACATGGCTTAAGCGGATATCGGGCACTCTCAGTTCTGGTCAGGCTGCCCGAAGGTGGCTCTGCCCTTCAAGTTCTACGTGTGTAGCCAGCTCACACTTAAGCTGCAGTTTTGTAATTTTCCATTATTCTAGCAGGATAGTTAGTAAAATGTATATACACAGTAAAAGCAAACTAGTGAAATAAGAGAAATAAATGTTTGATCCCTCAGTGGGTTTAGAGCTAATGTTGGCCAAGGTACGTGATTCGCTGACCAAAGAAGACTGACAGGTGGCACTTGTAGTGCACTAGTTGTAAGTGAAATGATTCCTTCATTTAATCTCTGTACTGTGTATGTTTAAATCTGCTTAATATGGAATTTTACACCTAAAGGGACATTTTTGCTAGCTGAGCATAAAAATAACAGGAGCATCAAGTCTCTGAACATCATATCCTCATAAACTATATTAATTAAAGATGACAAATTGTACATACTGTATATGGCTGGTAGTGGAAGCTTAAATAAAAAGTACACAACAGTATTCCACTTTCTTCATAAACATTTTATGCATCAGAGTCTTTAACTGGGTGACTTACTGTGGTTATTTTGGAAAGGTCCGATGTGATTGTACTAAGTTTATATACTTTGTAAAAAGCTATAATATTTTAACCTTTTCTATGAATACTTATTTCAGTAAAAAAAAGTGTACTTTTTAGAATCTGCTTAATAGGGAATTGCATAACTAAAAAAGTTAATAACTATTAATTTATAATAATATTTATATAGCTGGTGGTATTACTGTAGTCGACTTCCTTTAAGCATGGTTTATTTTTTACAGTGGGGTTTGGTGGATAGGTTTGCATCTAGGAAATCGGAGTTCAATTCAAGTTTTTCTTCTAACAAACAGACTCTTCTTTTTAAAAATTAAATTTGGTAAATATTACATACACTATTGACATTTATTGTTTTATATATATATCTCAATGTTAAAGGATATTAATAAAAACGTTCAACCATTTTTAATTAAATTAAAAGTACTTTATTCATTGGGCAATTTAACACAAGCCTTTACAACAAGCCTTAAAATGAAATCATATATAATTATAATCAAGAATCCCAAAGTGGTATTAAGAAGACCACTGAAACTAATGCATCTAATCATTATTAATGGTATTTCTTAGGAGGCTCAGGTCCCTTGTGTGTGGAACACGGCTACACATTTTTTATGAAGCAGTGGTGGCGGCAGCCATCTTCTATGCTGTTGTGTGCTGTGGCAGCAGCATCATGACAAAAAATGCAAATAGGCTCAATAAACTTATCAAGAAGGCTGGCCCTGTGTTGGGGATGAGCCTTGACCCCCTGGAGGTGGTGGCAGAGAGGAGAATGCTGACCAAGCTCACAGCCATCATGAACAACGCTTCTCATCCGCTTCATGGGACTGTTATTGGGCAGCAGAGCACTTTTAGCAACAGATTGCTCCAGCTACAGTGTTCAAGGGAACGTTTCCGCAGGTCTTTTCTCCTGGCGGCTGTCAGGGTCTAAAACGCTGCCCTAGCCTAGGACTTTTAGCCCTTCATTTTCTCATCTATGGATAGCATGTTTGCTCCATTGTACTTTTTGGACAATCAGTCTGTATAAACTTATGCACATACAGTGACTATGGTCTTCAGATTTTGCACACACCTATGTATTTATTATTTAGGTATTTTATATTTATTTTGTTGTCTTTTGTTCTTGACTATTCTGATGTCTGGTTTTGCTTGTCTTGGGCTGGACTGCTGTAACACATCAATTTCCCTACTGGATTAATAAAGTCTTATATATCTACTTTATTAATAATATTAACAATCTTGAATCTTTTTCAGAGTTTTATCTGGTTTTTATAACATTTGCTTTCTTATTAAAACACCTATTTATGAGACGCAATGTTTAACTTCGTAAAAAAAAAGACACGGAACCTTCAAACCACAGGCATTTTAAAGATCAGATTTTTTGTGAAAATGTTCAGATTTTATTTAAACAATCTACTACCTGGTTGCATTTTTAGAAACTTTAGTTTAAATAAAGCGGATCCCAGGTGTAAGCAAGTTCATTATGCGAGAACACTTTTATGCATCAGTCAAAGCGTTCTGAAGTCTTTCAACATAATGTTGATGTGTAACATAATATTGTATGACATGATGGGCAGTTGATTCTATAAGGTTTTAAAGAAAATGAAAAATAAGAAGCAGTAACGTGTCACCTGCCTAAACAAGACATTGCATGACGTGCCAAAAAATGGATTTTGATAGTTATGCATTTTTTTATGCACAAAATGGGTGATTTTTTTTCTCTTCCTCATGAACAGCTTAGAATTTTTGTGTAAGCTGTTTACTTTTTAACTAAACATTTAAACTCTTTAATTTTGTAAACTCCACATGCATTTCGAACACAAAAAATCCCATTCTCCCCACTTTCTGCAGTGTGAGGCAGACCATTAGGTATTTTAGTAATAACATGAATGAAGGAACCTCCAGACCATATCCAGGATATTGAGAAAGGATGGATTGTTTCATGCCAGCCAGCTAGTGCATTATCACCCCACATAGGGGGAAGGGAAGTGGGGCTGTAATTTCACTGTCCATCAATACACATTCCCAAAAGTCACTGATGCAGCTTTAGCCATTTAATTCCTGGTTTTAAGAGAAGAATGTGGTTTTTGTTTATGTTTCGTGTTGCTTTGGCAAAATTAATTTAACTTGTAGCATTCACAAAGATTCTAAGTTCTTCACTAGGAAGAAAAATCGTCCGCTTTTATGCATAATAAGTGGTGTTTATCTAAAAACATTTTTTATAGCTTTTAAAGTCATGCAATGTTTACATTAGCCAGGGACATGTCATTTTTTTCTTTTTGATTTTCTTTAAAAAATCAGCTTCCCCACTAAAGTGGGATTGTTCAGGATTTTTTTTTGTGGAACTGATTGTTTTTCTTGTTTTTTTTCTTGGTTCAGATGTGCCTCACTTGGGGGTTGTTTTTTGTTTGTAGTGGTCCTTTGTGTTACAGGTATTGCATTACTACAGTTTATATTATGGGTAATTGTGGTGTCTATCATGGCTTTCAATTTGGAGGATTTTACTCTGTGCCTGACTTTGGAACAGTTTGAGGAAATGTTGCAAGGCAGATATTTTAGTCTCCCGGTTTACTGGGGAAGTTGAACTGAGGAAGGGATACAACCCCCATGCCCCAGACGGACAAATGTGATAAAAATCCAATCAAAAGGGTGCCATGTGCTAACGCACTCTAACAGAGCCGTTGGTAAGCACAAGGTGACTTTCTACTCAATTACATGTGGGATAGATTTTAAATTATTTAAGCAACATTAGCTATTTGTCGAATTCACCTACTTGCACAGTACATGACTTCAGAAAAGGTACCTTTTTCTTTCCTGAAAACTCGTCAAAATGATTTTTTATACTTCTGGAACGTGGACGATATGCCTCATTCATAGTATAATCAGAACACCTCATCCCCTCCACTCGCCGGGTCTCACTTCTCACTGTTCCACACACTCGAATCCCATGAAATCAGATCAACAGATACAGATGCAGCCATTCAAAATGGGTGAGGTATTTCGCGGCATACCCCGGTGGGAGTGTCGCGGTATCACGCGGGGTCACGCGGTGTCACGCAGTGTCACGTGGTTAATCGCACATCATTTGACGCTCTGCTGGAAACTATCCGGCGTCACCTTGTAAAACCGCCAGGGGGAGCTTAACCTCTCATGTACAGCATTTGAGCCTTTAATTTTGAACTGTGTATTACAGCATGTTAATCATCAGTCATTAAAATGTTGGTATATTTTATGAAAGCAAGATTGCTCGGTTGGACAAAAGTACACAACCTACCTTTATCAGAAATATTTATGCATCAAAGCCTTTACCGAAGATATTACTAATAGTATTAATAATGGATGACTTTGGACAAGCTGTATACTCAAAGTATAATTTCTTTAGCACATTTGTACAAGCACTTGGAATCTGTCCAAGCCATACTTTGTCAGGCATTTTGTTTTACTTCAGCGGGCATAAAAACTTCCTTGCTTTTAACAGGGCGTTTCATAATTTCTAACTACGAAAATGATTTAAAATGCGACACTTATCATTCAACTAGAGCTCAAAATATCACAAGGATCCTCAAGAGCACAGCAAAGAGTGTATTAAAAGACACTTGTATTTATCAACGCTTTCTTTTCCGTATACCAGATTTTATGGAACCACTTCAGAAGGGTGTCAGCCAGTCAGATTCCAGGAATTGGTACTTTAAAGGAAAAATACACACCGGTATTCCATTTCTCCCTAACGATTTTAAGCATCGAAGTATTTAACTAGCATGTGAAATAGCGTGTGAAAAAGTGGTAGTTTTAAGCTTTTCTGCTAATATAATATGGAATCGTGTATCTAAAGAATTTAATAACGATATGATTATATTCGTGTACTGTGACAGGGCTGTGTAGGGCTGTTTCGCCTCCCTGTTCATGCGAGTTGTCTTGTAGCCTACTGGTCTACGTGCCTGACTAACAACTTGCAGGTTGTGTGTTCAAATCCAGCTGGTGCTGGACTTTTCTTTTAACAAACATTTCTTCAAAAAAATAGAATAGCGATATTATGGACAATCAATTGACTTTTATATTTCAAAATATCGCAACATGATCGATTCTAAGTCATTTTTGATAACAATGAATAGTCACCTTCTTCCCTTCTGACAACGGTCCCTGCTTCTGCTTCCTGCTTCTATTGTGTGTGTGTGTGCAACAGAGTAAATTTTTATAGAGAAATGGAGGCTGGACAGTATGCGTTACAATATAAACATTTATATTGATTTAAATCGTGTTCTGATTTAAATCGCAAATGCGTGTTTAATTATATGTGTTTTTTAATCATAATCAGGCTAATGCAACATAAATTGATACAGTATCTTTGTCTTCTAAGTATCTTAATAAACTTTCAGCATAGCTTTCTACCCATTAAGATTTATATTTCTTGGGATTTTGGGATCAATTTATTTATTTTACGTATCACCTTTAAAAGTGGTAGTACCTTTTTTAGTACTATATTTTTGTATTATATTCCCTATTAATCAAACTCTAAGAGTATGTATCGGCTTGTTAGTCAGGTCTTTTTTCTCTATTTGAATTGTCGTTTACACCTCGCACGACTTTAAGAGCTAGCAAGACAGGTTTCGATTCACATTAGCTGGCGAGCCCTGTAAACAAAAAAAACTAATAATAATGTAACATGTCACTGTTTGTTCATGAACAAAGTTATACTGAGATTTCCTTAGATACGCGATTATAAAATAAATGTTTCATATGTTGCTGTTGTGAATGCCTGTGGAGTGTATCTTATTAAGCTCTAAATTGCATTTTGAGCGCGGTTTTTGACTTTTTTTAAATTGCATTTTGGGCGCGGACAGCACATACAAGGGTTAATGAACTGCGCCAAGAAATTTAAAATAGTATTTTTTAGGTGTGATGGTAGGAGTGGACTGCAGCAGGCATAATCAGCAAACCAGGATAGTTTTGTGGTGTTTGTTTAGATGAAACGTTCCTAAAACGTATAACGTAACAAAATTAAAGACGATTAAAATCTGTAATCTTTCCACTTGTACTGTGAGTCATCGGAAAGTTTCTGCTTTGTGTAAGGATGGTATCAAAAAGCAATCTTAAGTGGTGAGAAAGCTGTGCTCAATGTATTTAAGGGACTTAAAAGTAAAAAGAGATGCTTCATATTGCTTGACTAATTTTAAAAACTAAGTTATAAATGCAGACGCTCCCTCGGTGCCGCGCCGGGTGTAAATATCAAAATATACATTCCCAACACTAATCGTACCCATCTGTCATGCAAATAAAACACCTTGAATTGAATTGAATTGAGGGAGAGAGGGGGGGAGGGGGAGAGAGACAGCCAGGACTCAAGGCAAATAAGATACACTCCACAGGCATTCACAACAGCAACATATGAAACATTTGCACGTATAGTTAAGTTATTACTTGGTTTTCAAAGTGCAATGAAATACAATATTGTTGTTGTTGCTGTTCTTGTTGTTTTTATCCTGTAAAGCATTTTGAGAAGCCACCTTTAAAGGCGATATATACTGTAAAACCGCTGATTCTTATGGAATGTGTTCCGCTGGGGATTCAAATTTTTATTTATTTATTTTTTAATCGCGTATCTAAGGAAATCTCAGTATAACTTTGTTCATGAACAAACAGTGGCATGTTACATTATTATTAGTTTTTTTGTTAACAAGGCTCGCCAGCTAATGTGAATCGAAACCTGTCTTGCTAGCTTTTAAAGTCATGCGAGGTGTAAACGACAATTCAAATAGAGAAAAAAAGACCTGACTGACAAGATTAAATTAATGCAGATCAGTAAATCAAGGGACAAAACAACTATTGCTGGTGTGTGTGTCTCTCTCTGCTGGATGGCCCTCTCACTCTCTGCTGAATGAATAAAAGAATTTTATTGAAAACGCGTTTGCGATTGTCTGGTATTTACTTTGGTCCCTTTTAACTGGTTTTTCGGTCTACAGTATTGCTTTGAGATGCCACTTTTAAAGGTGATATGTAAAATAAAGTTTTTTTATTATTGTTATAGAGAAACATGATCAGATTTTCCCTGGTTCAGAAAAAAGATGATTAAAATCTGTAATCTTTGCACTTGTATGTTATCGGAAAATACGATCAGTTTCTGCTTTGTGTAAGGATGGTGTGGCGCTCCTCAAAGCGCTTTACAGGATAAAAACAATAACAACAATAGTGGCTGGGCAAATGATTTTTTTTTATCGAAATACAAAATGAGATACTGTATAATGATGTGCATGAACAAAGGTATACTGCAATTTTCCTTAGATACGCGATTAAAAAAAATAATTTTTTTTGAAACCCGGCGGAACACATTCCATAAGAATCAGCGCGTTACTTCGCGCTTTACAACCCTTGCTGCGTGCGACTGGAAAAGAATTCGTGATCGGATCAACGAAATGCTTCGTAGAAGGAGGCGCTCTTTTCCTCTAGTCTAACAGTCTGTCCACAAACAAAACATTCCTGTTAGACAAGAGGAATTGAAAAAAAACAATTTTCTCAATGAAAACCGGTGCGTGTGTCTCTCTCTGCTGGATGTCCCTCTCACTCTCTGCTGAATGAATAAAATAATTTTATTGAAAACGCGTTTGCGATTGTCTGGTATTTACTTTGGTCCCTTTTAACTGTTTTTCGATCTACTGTATTGCTTTGAGATGCCACTTTTAAAGGCGATATGTAAAATAGTTTTTTATTATTGTTATAGAGAAACATGATCAGATTTTCCCTGGTTCAGAAAAAAAATCTAAAGTGCTACACATAACTTTCTTAATTCGATGTATTTAAAGCAGTGAACTACTGTAGATGTCACATAACATTCAGAAATACAATCACGTATTTGACAAATAAAAACGATTACAATCTAATCCTTCCACGTTTGATCCCAAAATCCCAAGAAATATAAATCTTAACGGGTAGAAAGCTATGCTGAAAGTTTATTAAGATACTTAGAAGACAAAGATACTGTATCAATTTATGTTGCATTAGCCTGATTATGATTAAAAAACACATATAATTAAACACGCGTTTGCGATTTAAATCAGAACACGATTTAAATCAATATAAATGTTTATATTGTAACGCATACTGTCCAGCCTCCATTTCTCTATAAAAATTTACTCTGTTGCACACACACACAATAGAAGCAGGAAGCAGAAGCAGGGACCGTTGTCAGAAGGGAAGAAGGTGACTATTCATTGTTATCAAAAATGACTTAGAATCGATCATGTTGCGATATTTTGAAATATAAAAGTCAATTGATTGTCCATAATATCGCTATTCTATTTTTTGGAAGAAATGTTTGTTAAAAGAAAAGTCCAGCATCAGCTAGATTTGAACTCACAACCTGCAAGTTGTTAGTCAGGCACGTAGACCAGTAGGCTACAAGACAACCCGCATGAACAGGGAGGCGAAACAGCCCTGTCGCAGTACACGAATATAATCATATCATTATTAAATTCTTTAGATACACGATTCCATATCATATTAGCAGAAAAGCTTAAAACTACCACTTTTTCACACGCTATTTCACATGCTAGTTAAATTTAATTTATTTATATATTATATATTTATATCTCTGACCAAGGGAAACGTCTCATTTTTTTCATAGAAATGTTTGTTTGTTGATTGTTATCAAAAATGACTTAGAATCGATCATGTTGTGATATTTTGAAATATAAAAGTCAATTGATTGTCCATAATATCGCTATTCTATTTTTTCGAAGAAATGTTTGTTAAAAGAAAAGTCCAGCACCAGCTGGATTTAAACACACAACCTGCAAGTTGTCAGTCAGGCACGTAGACCAGTAGGCTACAGGACAACTCACATGAACAGGGAGGCGAAACAGCCCTACACAGCCCTGTCGCAGTACACGAATATAATCATACCGTTATTAAATTCTTTAGATACGCGATTCCATATTATAGTCCCTATTAATCAAATTCTAAAAGTATGCTTGTTGACTCCGGTATCACGTTAGTTAAAGACTTCGATGCTTAAAATGTTTAGGGAGAAATGGAATACTGGTGTGTATTTTTTCTTTAAAGTACCAAGACCAGCCATATACTGTATGTTTATGTTCCAAAATTAATATCGTTTATGGCCTTCACATGCGTTACAGTATGCTCCTATTCTTTTTATGCTCAGCTACTAAGATTTCCCTTCAGTGGTAAAATTCAATATCTACAACAGGCACAGCAAAGACGTTTACTGTAAGTCTTTCTACGACAGACCAACGGACCACAAGTGCCCCCGTCGGTCAACCAATCACGTACTGCGGTGCCACGCGTCATCTTGCGTCACAATGCGCGACGCCACCTGCGGTACGTGTCTGTAACGCACACTTTGAATGGCTGCATCTGTATACCAAAACGGTAGTGCACACTGCAGTGAACGTCAGTTCACTGTCAGTACACTGCTCGTATACTGTATAAATATAATGTGGACAGATGCAGCCATTCAAAACGAGCGAGGTACACTGCGGTATAACGCAGTGGGCATGCCACATCATAACACGTCATATGACATTATACTATTAACGTTCTGTTAATAGTATACGGAATCATCTTGTAAAACCGCCGGGTGGAGCTAATAAAGCTTAACCTCTCAAGTATAGCATTTGAGATGTCACTAGAAAACATCAGGTTTCGAATCCCGATCACTGCTGAGGGACAGTCTTTTTCCAATTAAGAATTTAAGTTGTATACTCTTTAGACTTTTAATTTTAAACTGTGTATTACAGCATGTCAATCATTATACATTAAAAAGTTGCTGTTTTAGAAAAGCAAGATTGCTCAGTTGGACAAAAGTACACAACCTACCACCTTTATTATAAATATTTTAATGATGCATTGTTATCTCAATCACCTGCTAATTCGTTTTACACCATGGGAAGACAGGAGAATGTGATTAAAATGTATAATTAAAAAGTAAAAAAAACTTAAAGCTTACACAAAGATTCTAAGATGATCACGAGGAAGTGTATTGCATGTCTAATGGTCTAACCCCATTTTGATTAAAATCGCAAATGTATGTTTAATTAAATGCCTTTTTTGATTCACAATCTGACAGTGCAAACCGAGGTAAGGTTAGCTTGAAGTTCAAAACGATTTTGGCACGCCTATAGCACTTTCACGAAACCTCCTAGAGTTGTGAGAACACTTGCTTTGTGTATAAAGTACATTGTGAATGTTTTCACAGCCTTCACTTTGTCGTTTTTATGCAATTATTTTGACCACACATGAATATTCTTATATCCATATCTTCGCAAGGTAACTGGTGCGAATTTTAATACTAATTAAATGACCCCGGGCACTTTTCCTCCCCCTCTACATTCTCAGAGTAGAATAGGCTAACCTTCTAATGAAAGACAGCCCCCCTTCCCCCCACAGACAGGAAAAGTGCCCTTAGGCACTTAAACTAAATATGGTCAGAAGGAGCACGTAAAAACGTTTCTAAAATAACCATAATGTGTATTTTTTCCTTACAATACCAATACCAGCCATATACAGTTTGTAACGTAGGGATTTCTATATTTGTCATTATTTAGTGGTTACATTAGTGATAAAGACTAAACTTTTAGCTTCAGTAACGCGTACACTGTATGGCATACATGTTTGTGACACACATACATGACAATATAGTGTTGATAATATTTGTCAGTAATAATATCAGTGAACATGGTTTCATGGAGGGCTTCTCAGATAGTTGGGCATTCAGGTAGATTGCCAGGCGAAAGGATTTGTAAATCCTTTAACAAAATTTTGTTAAAGCAAGTCAGTTTTTTGCAACACATAAAATACATTTTTCCAAGAAAGATCTGATGACAAAGAAGGAAAATCACCTGTTTTTAGCGCATAAAAAGTGGTTATTAACTATTGAAAGCTGCTTTTATGCCTTCATGCAATGTCTAAGTTAAGCTGATTGTACCCATCGGTCACGCTAGTAAAGCACCTTGAAATGGATGGAGAGACAAAGTGAGAGCAAGAGAAAGAGCAACACACAGGGGTCTATATGGGTAGCTACACAGGGATAGGATGGCAATTAGGTACAAGCATAATCCGGGTGATCTCACCAAACTTTACGCCCGTTTTGCAATGGGTCAGCGGCTCTCCTAGTCCCCACCCTGACCACTACTACTCCCGTCCTGCCCCTCGGCGCGTTCCCTAGCCAGGCGCTCTTCAGCCACAGTGCAAGGTGAATGTCCTACAATATAATCCCCATTACCCCCATCTTGATTAAAATCACAAATGCATTTTTAATAAAATGCTTTTATTTATTCACAATCTGACTCACAGAACTCACATTCCCGAATGCCGCCCCCCCTCAGCTCAACAATCTTAGGAAGAACACGAAACAGCCTGTTAATTAAATTGTTGAAATTTTGTTGTGTCAGTTCTTCCTCCCAGAGTGCCAGCAGCCATGTCACCCTGCAACTTACAATTGGCAGCCCACTGAAGCTAAGCAAGTGTGAGCCTGGTCAGTACCTGAACAGGAGACCTCCCGGGAAAAACTAAGGTTACTGCTGGAAGAGGTGTTAGTGAGGCCAGCAGGGGGCTCTCACCCTGCAGTCCATGTGGGTCCTAATGCCCCAGTATAGTGACGGGGACGCTATACTATAAATAAGCGCTGTCTTTCGGATGAGGCGTAAAACCTAGGTCCTGACTCTCTGTGGTCATTAAAAATCCCAGGGTGTTTCTCGAAAAGAGTAGGGGTGTAACCCCGGCGTCCTGGCCAAATTTCCTATGCCTCCTAATAATCCCTCTCTATGAATTGGCTACATTACTTTGTTCTCCCCCCCCCCCCACTCTGACGGCAAGAGGAGCGACGCGCCAGTTGGAGTATTCTCGGTCGCATTTAATGGCAACGTCAGTTCAAAGATTTGGTTCAAACCACCAAATGGAGACGGGCGTGCCGACAAGCAGACCCTGCTGATGGGGGATTAATGCTAGGATGAGAAAGAGTTCTTCCTCCCAGAACTTGTAAATCGCATTGATCAGTTCTTGCTTTGTGCTAGGTTTAGCTGTTTTCCGAATATAGTCTTTCAGGGAATGCTATACCATCTCTATTGGATTTAAATCTGTGGATTCAGCTGGAGTTTTCACCCAGTTCACTCCCTCTGCTTTAAGCCTCGCCTTCACTGTGTGTTTTGGATCATTGTCCTGAAAGAAACGGTGCCTTGAAGTGCTCCCTGTTGTATGGGGCAGCATGCTGTTTGACCACGACTTCCTTGAAGAATTCACGATCCATTATTCCTTCGAAAATAAGAAGTGGTCCCAGACCTCTTCCAGATATACCTCCCCAGATGTGATTATGGAACAAAATTGCAACAATTTTATTAACTTTAGGAAGTGTTCTTCCTAAGATTGTTGGGTGGGGGGGGCATTCGGGAATGTGAATTATGTGAGTCAGATTATGAATGAATAAAATGAATGCGTTTGCATTTGTTTGGGTGCTGTGCCAGCTGTACCGGCACAGCTGTACCACTGCTGACGGGTCCATTGCAGCCTCTATCTGGCCCAAGCCAGTCGGTTTTGATGTCTAAGAGGTGTGCACAAAGTGGCTCTGACAGGTTGGCTTGCTCTAAGCCTCGCTGTCCTGTCACTGCTGCGGCCACTGTGTCTGCCGGCAGTTTCAGCAGCAGTACGGCTGGCAGATCTGAAACGATCTCGCCGATGGACCAGTCTGATGTGTCAGTCCTGCTTTGGTGTTGTCAGTCGAGGGTGAATGGATCTTGGATGGTCATCTGTCCTCCTGGTCTGCTGAAAGCTTCTCTGCAGTCGGGACACTGTGGAGCAGCTTACTCCATATTGTCTGGCAACGGTGGCACATGACATGGCTGCCTGCAGCATGCCAATGGCCTTCTCCCTTGCTTCTGGTGACATTTTAGGCATTATGGAATGCACATAAAAACTGACTAAGTGTGGCCTTTTTCTTCCAATGACCCAAGCTTTGAATCAGGCATTGTTCCTCCTGGACCTTGTTGGGTAAAAGTGCTGCTAACAAGCTTTCATGTTCAGTTGCAATCCCTCACTGCACAAGCTGTATTGCTGGTCAGAGGACTTAAAACAGATTGACAACTTTTTGTGAAAGTACATAAGCTGTAACTATACTATTCTCATTCCAGAAAATGTGGCATTTCTTTTTTCTAGCAGTGTGTGTGTGTATATATATATATTTATTAGATTTCATTAAAGATTTTATTTATATATACAGTATATTTGTATTTCTGCTAAGTTACAGTATATTATTTTTAGCAAGGCCTTTAAATTAAACGTCTGTTTTAAATTCAGTTCCTTTAAAGAAAAAATATTTGGCAATGTCACAAAGTAGGGGAAAAAAATGAGTGTGGGGACAACACTGTTGACCTGAAGTTTGCATAGAATGGCCAGTGTCTCTGTGAGGGTGGTGCATTTTTATGTCCTTCTTCTGTGGCTTCCCATTGATCCAAGATTCTTGTGCAAGTAATAAAAAGACTTAGGCTTGCAGAATAAATAAAAAAAATGTACCTGATTCAGAAGTAACATGTAGGTCTGTTAATGTGAATTCCAAGGTGTCACCTATAACTTTGATCAGGTGATACACAGTAAAACGGAAATACATATAAGTATTTTCAATTCTGGCAATATGGATAGATAAAAAAGTCCAGATATGACCTTAGGAAAGCCATCAAAATAGCTAAATACAACTATAGAGTTGAATTTAGAGTCATATTGGCATATGCACCATTACAGACTACAAAACGCAACCCAGCTCCATCACACAACTATCTGCATCTCTTTCTGATGATATCAATTACTTTTATGCTCTGGTTGAGGTCAGTAACACAGATCCAGCCAGGAGGATTCCAGAAAGCCAGGGCGAACACCCACTGCTCATACCCAGAGCTGATGTGTGTAAAGTTTTTAAAAAGACCAATCCACACAAGGCTCTTGGCCCTGATGTTATCCCTGGCCATGTTCTGAAGGCATTTGCAGACCAGCTGGCAGATGTTTTTTCGGACATATTCAATCTTTCTCTAGTTAAGTCTATAGTTCCTTCCTGCTTTAAGAAAGCCACCGTTGTCCCTGTTCCTAAGGAACCCAGAGTCAGTTACCTGAATGACTGTCACCCTGTTGCCCTCACATCATGAAGTGCTTTGAGTGGTTGGTCAAAGCATACATCACCTCATCACTGCCTGACACCCTAGACCCACTACAATTTGTGTATCACCAGAACAGGTCAACAGAGGATGCTATTGCCACTGCCCTCCATGCTGTTCTCTCACACCTGGATAAGAAAGGAAATGTGTGAGAATGCTGTTTGTTGATCACAGCTCAGCATTCAATACCATAGTGCCCTTAAAGCTTTTCCTCAAGCTCCAGGACCTGGGACCAAACACCTCTCTTTGTAATTGGATCCTGGACTTCTTGACAGAACGTCTGCAGGTGGTGAGGGTGGGCACCAACATATCCTCTGCCCTAACTCTAAACACTGTGTTCTTAGCCCTGTCCTCTACTCCTTATTTTTCATTAAGTTTGCAGACGATACAACAGTCATCAGCCTGATCACAGATGGTGAAGAGTCTGCGTACAGGGAGGAGGTTGAAACACTGTGTTATGACCCCAAGTGTCTAGGGGTAAAGGGGTGTAGCATTTAGGATAATTTTTGGAAGCAGGTGGGTTCTGGTGAAGGACTTAGGAAGCGTGACAACAAGGGTCAGCGCAAAAGTGATGATATTAAGTTGAATAACTGACTGGTATGAAATAAGACACAGGTATGAAAGTAGACAGTCTTCTCCGGGCGCGCAGACATTAAAACATTTTTGTGCGTTTTCGCCCTTGTGACAAGGAAGACACTTTTTGTTCATTTAAATAGACAACCACATGTTCAGGCAAACAGTTCTTAAATTCTTCTAAGAACATTAACTCACGCAATGAGTTAAAGTTGCTCACTTTATTGGCTACACACCATTTATCAAAGAGAGTGCCCTTCTCTCTAGCAAGTTCAACAAACGTTTGGCCTGACACTTTCTTATGATTTTGAAGTTGTTGCCTGTAAGCCTCAGGGACTAATTTGTAAGCCCGTAATATAGTAGCTTTCACAGTAGCGTAATGCAAACTTTCTTCTAAAGAAAGTGTAGAGCAAACTTCCTGAGCTTTGCCCACTAGTCTACACTACAAAAGCAGTGACCACACCTCCTTAGGCCAATGAAGTGATGTGGCAATGCGCTCGAATGCACCAAAGTACGAATCAACTTCCATCTCCCTAAATAGAGGAACTACAGCAATGTGCTTACTTACATCGAAGGTAGTAGAGAGTGGATATTGCAAAGGAGACACGCTAAAGGCCTCGGAGTGGGTCGGCTTTGCAACAGGAGCATTTCTTCTTGCTTCTAGTTCAAGCTGTTGGAGCTTAACCTCTTTCTCCACCTCGATCTCCATTTTACGAATTTCAAGGCACAATTCAAATTCTGCCTGGCGTACCTGAGCTTTTTCCTGCGCCTCCATATGCAAGCGGGCCAAATGAACTTTCAGGCGAATCTCGCTTTTTGACCCAATGGAGACCGGAGAGAACGGTTCAAAGGGAGGTAATGTGGCCTTGACCTCAGCCTCCGCTAAGTCTTCAGCTACCCCCTGCACCTTGTCCTGTTCTTCCGCAACCATAACAGGTTTAGCACCAGCCCCAGGAGAACCGGCGTCCTTGCTCGCTAGTGCAATGACCTTTAACTCCACCAACCTATCCATCACAGCTCTCTTGATGTCCCTTTTAAGAGCTTTCTCTGATACCTGAATCTGGAATTGATGTGCAATTTGGAGCAATTCGTTCTTCCTACACTTGTCTAGCTGCTCAAAGGAAGGTTTCTCCACAAACCTTCGTAAATCCAAAGTAGTCATAACTACCTTACCAAAAAAACACAATCCAAATCTCAGAATCCTAAACCAGTCTTTATTCCACAAAAAATACAAAATTACACTAACCAGTCCCAATATGCACAAAAGTACAAACACCAAAATTCTGCAACACAAAAAAAATCCTTAGGACGGGAATTTGATATCCCGGATGAGCACCAAAAAATGTTACGACCCCAAGTGTCTAGGGGTTAAGGGTTGTAACATTTAAGATAATTTTTTGGAAGCAGGTGGATTCTGGTGGGGGACTTAGGAAACGTGACAACAAGGGTCAGTGCAACAGTGATGATTTTAAGTTGAATAAGTGACTGGTATGAAATAAGACACAATAACACACAGGGTAAGGGAACTAGGGTGGTGCCATAGAAAAGAAAATAACAAACAAAATGGAGCTGGCTAGGAAAGTGAGGGAAAGCTAACTTGACTACAAAAGAAAACCCGAAACACATGGTCTTCGGTGTCTTCAAAACCCTAGCTAACCTCCACTGACTACCCAAAACCATACAAGACAAACGGCACTCACCCGTACTAAACTAGTGTGACTAATACAAGAATCAACTACGTGTGTGCAAAATGTACCCAACAACCCAAACTAACTCTATACACAAAAGTTCACACAAATACACAAGTGAACTATGAATACAAATGAGACAAGTAGATAAGTAACACAGAGGTTGATACAATAACAAGTTTGGACAAGGTAATGGCGAAATAAGGATAAACACA
This sequence comes from Atractosteus spatula, assembly GCF_055471065.1. Classification (NCBI taxonomy): domain Eukaryota; kingdom Metazoa; phylum Chordata; class Actinopteri; order Semionotiformes; family Lepisosteidae; genus Atractosteus; species Atractosteus spatula. The sequence goes on along the minus strand of NC_142709.1, from coordinate 42,500,114 downwards.
AAGGAAAGTACAAAGAGACGAACAGAAACCAACAAAACAACAAAGCCAAAGCCATACAAAAATGCACACACACAAAGCAAAACAACAAACCAACAAAGCCAAAGCAAAACCAGAAGAGAAGCGAAAACAAAAGCTGAGCGGGAAAGGCGAAAGACCTCTTCCTTCTGAAAGCCCCCATGTTTTATACTGAATAAGATGCACTCTGATTGGCTGAGAAGCTGATTGATTATATCATACAGAAACAGTGGTATAATGGTGGGCCAATGGGGGAGGGAGAACAATCAAAGTCAGCAGTGTGGAACATAACAACAAAATCACACAGACCACACACTGGTACGTAACACCCTGGCAGCATGGTGCCAGGAAAACAACCTCTCTGAACATCAGTAAGACTAAGGAGATGATTGTGGATTATACAGATGCAGCCATTCAAAGTGCGCGGTACAGACACCGCGGTACAGATACCGCAGGTATGATGACACGGGATACCGCGGTGCGTGATTGGTTGACCGACAGGGGCACTCGTGGTCCCTTGGTCTGTCGTAGAAAGACTTACTGTAAACGTCTTTACTGTGCCCGTTGTAGATATTGAATTTTACCACTGAAGGGAAATCTTAGTAGCTGAGCATAAAAAGAATAGGAGCATACTGTAACGCGTGTGAAGGCCATAAACGATATTAATTTTGGAACGTAAACATACAGTATATAGCTGGTCTTGGTACTTTAAAGAAAAAAATACACACCGGTATTCCATTTCTCCCTAAACATTGTAAGCTTCGAAGTCTTTAACTAACGTGATACCGGAGTCAACAAGCATACTTTTAGAATTTGATTAAAAGGGAATATAATATGGAATCGCGTATCTAAAGAATTTAATAACGGTATGATTATATCCGTGTACTGCGGCAGGGCTGTGTAGGGCTGTTTCGCCTGCCTGATCATGCGAGCTCTCTTGTAGCCTACTGGTCTAGGTGCGTGACTACCAACTAGCAGGTTGTGTGTTCGAATCCAGCTGGTGTTGGACTTTTATTTTAACAAACATTTCTTCGAAAAAATAGGTAAGCGATATTATGGACAATCAGTTGACTTTTATATTTCAAAATATCGCAACATGATCGATATTTGCGATATTTTGAACATATCTTCCCTTCTGACAGCGGTTCCTGCTTCTATTGTGTGTGTGTGTGCAACAGTAAATTTTTATAGAGAAATGGAGGCTGGACAGTATGCGTTACAATATAAACATTTATATTGATTTAAATCGTGTTCTGTTTAATTATGTGTTTTTAATCATAATCAGGCTAATGCATTTCTACATTTTCTGTATGAACCAGCTTAGAGGTTCATACAGAAAGACAGCTTGTGTTTAAATTGAGTGTAAGGTAATTTATACTTCTAAAGTCATGGTCAGTATTATTGTACTGTGCTGTACTGTGTCACATTATTTTATAGCGTTTTTATTGCGTTATTAAATCCGGTGGCGCTGTGTTAGTTTCCTGACTCACATTATTTAAACTACCACATTGATCATTCATCTCTAAATAAACTTTATTTTATATAGCGTTTTAAGCGATTAGGTAATTAGATTGCTCATAAACCTAATCGCTTTTTCTACATAAACACAGCGTGATTGCTCTCTGAAAATGCTTTTCCTTTATTTTTAAAGTAGGCTCAGATTTCAACTATAGATCGTATTATTATAAACTTTCTTGGAAAAATGTATTTTATGTAAACCATGTTTGCTATTAATTCATTTAGGGCTAAAATACGTTCATTGTCTTCCAATCGAGTCGAGTTGACATTGGAAGCCTGCCACACCCGGACTGTTAAACCAACGCATTAGCACGTCAAAGCCCATTGAGCCAGTATTGGCTTTAGTATCCCCCCCTTCTCCCCTCAATTCAATTCAATTCAAGGTGTTTTATTTGCATGACAGATGGGTACAAGCAGTGTTGGGTATGTATATTGTAACGCTTACGGCAGACAGGCACTGTGTAAGAGCCGGCGCACCAGAGCAGCGCACCGAGGGAGCGTCTGCATTTCTAACTTAGTTTTTAAAATTAGTCAAGCAATATGAAGCATCTCCTTTTACTTAGTGCCTGAGCATAAAAAGAATAGGAGCATACTGCAACGCGTGTGAAGGCCATAAACGATATTAATTTTGCAACATAAACATACAGTATATGGCTGGTCTTGGTACTTTAAAGAAAAAAATACACACCAGTATTCCATTTCTCCCTAAACATTTTAAGCATCGAAGTCTTTAACTAACACGATACCGGAGTCAACAAGCATACTTTTAGAATTTGATTAAAAGGGAATATAATATGGAATCGCGTATCTCAAGAAATTAATAACGATATAATTATATTCATGTTGCAAAAGAACTGCAACGGACATAAAAACTCCCTTGCTTTTAACAGAGCGTTCCATAATTTCTAACTACGAAAATGCCAGGTGAAAGGATTTGTAAACATATTTTGTTAAAGCAAGTCAGTTTTTTCCACAACACATAAAAGACATTTTTCCAAGAAAGTTTAGCCTTTGTCACTAATGAAACCACTAAATAAAGACATAAATATAGAAATCTTAAGATTTGTTCTATTTAATGTTGGTAGCAGGATGAACTGTCAGAGTGTATATTTTGTCGCAGAGTTGCTGCAAGATGTTAACAGTGAAAAAGGTATTTAGAAATGAGTTATTTCAAGATGAAAATTTTCAGAATAATTGCAAATCTAGCAGGATAGAGAAAGCACAGAAAACTGGCAGTTAGATTGATCAGATTAGTATGAAAAGTCATTTAGCAAAGGGAATTAGAAGAGTGACAAACTAGTATACTTTAGATCTTTTTTTCTGAACCAGGGACAATCTGATCATGTTTCCCTAGAACAATAATAAAAAACTTTATTTGATATATCACCATTAAAGGTGGCATCTCAAAGCAATACAGTAGATGTAAAAACAGATAAAAGGACCACAGATTACAAAGTAAATGCATATAAGAAAGACAAGCAGTTAGAGGTGCTACCAAAATTAGAAAATGAAGCAGATACAGACACTAAGTCTTCTGAAAAGAAAGGTTCTGAGGTTAGATTTAAACTGGCCCTGGTGTGTGTGTGTTTGTGTCTGTCTGTCCTGTGATGGACTGGCGCTATGTCCAGGGTGTATTCTGCCTTGTGTCCGTCGCTTACTGGGATAGGCTCCAAATCCTCTGTACTGGATAAAGAGATTAGAAATGGAAGTAAAGGCACTGTGTGGATGGAACTATACACAGTGTTAGAAACCCACTATGAAATGGCAGCATCTCACTGAGAATAAAATATTTTATTATTTTATTAAAATATTTTATATCTTAAGGAAACAGCCTTTCCACCTCTCTTGCACATCAGTATCCATACCTAGTTATTTAAACAAATTGCCTCTAATTATAAACATCTTAATATGCTGGCTCTGTGGATCCGCATCAGCTATGTTTGCCCATTCCTTCAATTCATGTGCATCCAACACACAGTTCAACGCTAGCAACTACACAAAATCTAAAATATGAGCTCTACTTGCCACTGACAGTACCAACAGTACCAGCTAACTTTAGTAGTGACATTTTCATGGATCTTTTTAACAATAAAATTTACAACATCAGACTTCAGACACAATTAAACAGGCCTCAAAAAAGTCTGGTACAAACATTTTCAGCATGGAATAAACCGTTACTTTAATGGTATAAACCTTAAATGGATTCATATTCTCAATAAGATTTGGTGCTCAGTAACATGACTTAGAAAATGACAGAAGACATACGTATCATGCTTATCCTTCTATTTTTCATAATCGTAAACTCCTTAAGGCAGTTACATTTTCTCTGTTCTGACCTGGAGTTACAGAGAAATTTAAATTCTAATAAGAGATTTGTAATGAGGAAAGTCATACCAATCACTCATACAGTACCAGGATTTGCAATTACAATACAAATACTTTCTTTCTGTATGTGTTTATTTTGCAGTTTGAGTCTATGGCATTCCTTTGGGGGTCTATACTCCAAGGCATGACTTTTTTATGTATAAACATCAGTATTTACTGCTATTAATTACTGTACGATTTATAGTTGAAATCTGAGCCTAGATATAAAGTTAGATATAAAGTTAAAATCTCGACAAAGCAATGTAGGAAATACAGAGAAAATAAATCCTTTCTGACATCTAAAATCAGTTTCGATCAAGGTCTCTAAAACGAACAAGAAAAAGAAGATTTTCGGAGGGCAATTACGCTGTGTTTATATAGAATAAGTGATTTATGAGCAATCTAATTTCTTGTTCGTTTAAAACAGTGAAATGTCAGCTGTAAAAGATCGCACCACAAACAGCACTCTCTCTGCCTGTCATAGACGTTCAGGAAAGGCTGAGTGAAGTCATGTCAAGTACAATAATTCGGAGATCAATAATAACAGTTGTAGGACAGTATATAAGGAGGATAAGGATTTTGAAGTTGACTCGAAATCTGATAGGTAACCAGTGCAAGGACTTGAAAACAGGTGTAATGCATCCCTGATAGGATTCTTGCTGTCATATTCTGAACATATTGAAGATTGCTCAGTGTGGATTTAATTTCCCCAGTGAACAGGATGTGCATTTATTAATTCTAGAAAAAAACTAGATTTCTCTAGTTCTTAGTTTCTCTAGTTCCCTTTAAAATAAACTATTATTCCACAATGCAGAGTATTACATGGCCAGTATTTACACATGATATTTGTGATTTAAAGAAATTAACACAAGCAGCTTTTGGAGATTTAAGTGTTGCTTAATTTAAGTGTTGAGTTATTGCAGGATAAAAGACTAGAGATGTTGGCAAGAAGAAGATAGTTTGGGGAAAGCTGAGGAATACACTTATAACAAGAACACTTCCTAATGGGGTTAGGCATACTTTTGATGAAGATGATGAAGTTAACAGACTATATGTTTACATAGATACTGAAATAAGGATTGTATTTTAGATTATGTGTAGTTGCTGGCATTGAACTGTGTGTTGGATGCACATGAATTGAAGGAATGGGCAAACATAGCTGATGTGGATCCACAGAGCCAGCATATTAAGATGTTTATAATTAGAGGCAAGTTGTTTAAATAACTAGGTATGGATACTGATGTGCAAGAGAGGTGGAAAGGCTGTTTCCTTAAGCCAGCAGTATAAAATATTTTATTCTCAGTGAGATGCTGCCATTTCATAGTGGGTTTCTAACACTGTGTATAGTTCCATCCACACAGTGCCTTTACTTCCATTTCTAATCTCTTTATCCAGTACAGAGGATTTGGAGCCTATCCCAGTAAGCAACGGACACAAGGCAGAATACACCCTGGACATAGCGCCAGTCCATCACAGGACAGACAGACACAAACACACACACACCAGGGCCAGTTTTCCCATAAACCAATTAACTTACCAGTATGTTTTGGAGTGCGAGAGGGAGTCATATCACACATATGGAGAAAAACCATGTAACCCAGAGAGAACATGTAAACCCCACACACACAGGATGGCAGAAATTGAACCTAGGACCCCAGTGCTGCAAGATAGCAATGCTAACCACTTTGCCACCATTATAAATGGATGGATATCTTAGTTATCTTTCTAGTTCACAGGTTTGCATGCATAATTTAATTTTGAAAGCCACTGAGACATCAGGTACTACTGTTGTATTTATGAAAAAGAAACAAAACAAAAAAAATACTAACAACTGTGCCATCCTACTCCTTAGCTAATACATTTTATTATTCATAAACAGTTAACATTGTTAGCAAAATATTTTGAATTATATTTAACCCTATTTTTTCTTTAGTTTTGTATTTAACTTATTATATGATAGTCAGACTTAATGTATATTTGAACAATGAAAATATATTTTTACAAGATTTTACATTAAGCACTTAAAATTAATATGGTTAATAATAGTAAACTGTAACATGCTGTAACAAGATCGGTTAAACTGCGAAGAAAATGCTTTCAGAGAAAATGTTTCAGGTGTGAAGAACATAGATCTCCAATGCAATTTCAACCAAACCTGTTCCCACACACCCTGCCCCCACTACCATTAGAATATACACAAAGCACTCAAATCTTTCGAGCTAATGATCAGGTGACCCGAGAGAGAGCGAGAGAAACACCAAGGGGTGCGGAACCAGGGAACTATTTACATGGAAAACGGGCGATCTCCCCAGACTGTCCGCCCGTTTCACTGTTACCTGGATACCTCTTTATTTAGAACTCACAAACACTGATTTTTAGTTTAGAAGGATTCAAGTAGGGTTTTAGATGAAAGGCAGCGACCTTAATCAAGCCCAAATCACAATTGAACCCATTCAGAGCCTACATTACATTTTAGCATTTCATTCTGAGCAGAAGACCCTCACACCTGAAGAAGGGGGAGGTGTTTTTCGCTGGAAATCTCGCCTGCTTCTACTTTACAACCGGAGTGCTGGCTGTGACGAATTAAACCGGTATTACAGGTTTCAATCACAGACCATGTGACATGGGAGTCAGGAAACTAACAGCACAGTCCCAGCACGAAACGAAACTAAAACGCATACCGTTTCGCGCTTCTTATTAGTTGCTCAAAAGTAATTTGACCGTATGAAATGCATAATATAAACCTAGAAACATATACGTGAGCAGTACTTAAGCACTGTAGTATCGGTGTTAAGACATACCTCTCAAATACTGTAAATCATGTTAAAAATATCTCAAGACAGATTCTGGTCATAATGAAACCATGTTTCGTGTATGTTTTCTTTAAAGTACCGAGACCAGCCATATACTGTATGTTTATGTTCCAAAATTAATATCGTTTATGGCCTTCACACGCGTTGCAGTATGCTCCTATTCTTTTTATGCTCAGCTACTAAGATTTCCCTTCAGTGGTAAAATTAGATATGAATAGTCAATACTTAAACGGGCACAGTTAAGACATTAAATATACATATACATACTGTATACAGTACAGTTTGCATACGGTAATATGTTTATGTTCCTAAATCAATCTCTTTTATGAGCATGTGTAAGGCATGGTGAATCGATTCTCAAAAATTACTGTACTTTGCATGATTGGAAAAAAATGCGTGATTGCGAAATGCTGTGGTGTTACTTTTACAAAGACGGTCAATGAAAAAAAGAATGTGGACCAGGGCAATACTTTGAGTTTACAGCTTTTCCAAGGTCATTTATTATTAATACTATTATTAATATCTTCGTTAAAGACTTTGATGGCTACAGCTCAAACATGAGAGGTTGAGCTTTATTAGCTCCACCTTGCGGAAATTCCGGATACTATTATTTTGCTAGCGGTATTTACCGGTAACTTGCGGTATTTACTGGTAACTTGCGGTAGACTGCGTACAGCATACCGGAAAATAATGCGGTATCGCCCGCGCATTTTGAATGGCTGCATCTGTAGGAAACACCAGGGAGGAGATCACATACCTATTTATATCAATGGATATACATAGTGGACTGCAGTGGAGAGGGTCAGCAGTTTTAAGTTCATGGGAGTTAACATCACAGAGGACTTAACCTAGACCCACCACACCAACATATTGGTCAAAACATTACGGTAGCACCTATTCTTTCTCCGCAGGCTAAAGAATTTCAGCATGCCGTCACATATCCATCCAGTCTAGCTTCTACAGGTGCACTATTGAGAATATCGTGAGTGGTTGCATCACTGACTGGTATGGGAACTGCTCTGCCTGGGATTGCAAAGTACTGCAGAGGGTGGTGAAGTCAGCGCAGCTAATTACTGCCTGTGAGCTACCAAACATCCAGGATATCTACTCAGCTAGATGTCTTAAGAAATCCAGGTCCATTCTCAAGGACCCCAGTCACAAATTGTTTTTTTTCTACCGTCTGGTAAACGGTACCGAAGCAACCAGTCAAAGTCCAGCAGATTATGGAACAGCTTCTACCTCCAGTCAACAAGACTGCTAAATAGCCAACCTGCAGTTCCTTCAGCAAATCACCCATAATGGCTGCATGAACATACAGTTTTCATTGTATTTGATGTATTGCACTACTTGGATAAAATGTATTGCATACACCCTGGACACATAGCAGCTCTATTTATATTGAGTTTTGTCTGAGTTTATTTTATTCAATTTCTTATTGCACTATTATCTATTATTATGTTACCTTATTTTGTAACTTTAATTTTGTGATCTTTATCCCCCATCCGGTGAGCTTGTAGAAAAGACATTTCATTGCCAGCAACTACTGCTGCACACTGTATTGTTGTGCATTTGATACATAAACTTTGATAAGTAACTGAAATCTTCTTTTCAAAGGTAAAATATAAATATATGGCTAGCAGCCATATCACTCTGCAACTGACAACTTGCAGTCCACTGAAGCTAAGCAGCTATGAGCCTGGTCAGTACCTGTATGGGAGACCTTATGGAAAACTATGGTTGCTGCTGGAAGAGGTGTTAGTGGGGCCAGCAGGTGGTGCTCACCCTGCGGTCCATGTGGGTCCTAATGCCCCAGTATAGTGACGGGGACACTATATTGTAAACAGGCGTCTACCTTCGGATGAGATGTCAAACCGAGGTCCTGACTCTCTGTGGTCATTAAAAATCCCAGGGCATTTCTTGAAAAGAGTAGGGGGTGTAACCCTGGTGTCCTGGCCAAATTTCCCATTGGCCCTCACCAATCCCCATCTATGAATTGGCTTCATTACTCTGCTCTCCTCCCCACTGATAGCTGATGTATGGTGAGTGTTCTGGAACACTATGGGTGCCATCGCATCATCCAGGTGGATGCTGCACTTTGGTGGTGGTGGAGGGGAGTCCCCAATACCTGTAATGCACTTTGATTGGAGTGTCCAGAAAAAGCTATATAAGGGTAAGCAATTATAATTATTAAAAACTTTGTTTAACACTGGTTTTAAATACGTGCAAATTATAATTCTGTTAAAACAATTTAATTTACTGTAGGAACCCATGCTGTTTGCCATTGCAGCAGCCTTACAATGATCTATGACACCTGGGATGCATAGATGGGAGCATGGTGCAAAGAAGAATTTCGGAAAATGCTCAGCACTCATAATGGCAATCATCAGGCTAGTAGTTAATGAGGAATTCCTTGAAGACATTAGTAAAGAGTTGTATTCCCTAGTAGTGGATAAAGATACAAACATCTGGTCAAGCAAGCAATTCTGTTATTGTAAAGAACTTACACATTATTACAGTGTTACTGTATCAGATATTCTTAACATGCCAGCTGTAAGAATGAGACTGAAAGATATGACCTGCAAAATGTGGCACCTGGTGTCTTTTCAATTACCACTGGCGCGAAATGTCAGATTGACTAAATAACAAACTACTATAACCACTCAAAGGCAAAGTTATAATCCAGAAGCGGAGATGTTTTACATGTCCCTATTAAGAGACAGGCTCTGGACACAATCCTTGTCAAACACAAGCATAATTCCAAGGTATGTATTTTGAACTTTGAAGAGGGTGGGTTTAATTTGGGTGTATCTTGAATATATTGTAATGTTTATGGGTTCATGCAGAGCAAAGGACAAGCAGAGACAAAGTAGGCACACAAGCACCAGCTTTTATTTTCCTTTACAAGAACACCCACAACAGGCTTTACAAATACATTAGGGGTTCGACACATACACAGGTTTAGGGTGGTAACTTGTTAAAAGACTCTACATACTTACTAAGCTTCAAAGAACACTTAAACTAACACAGGTCTATTAGCATGAGCAGGGTCAGCTGCTGGTCATCTCACGGACCCTCGGACTCTCCCCGGCTACAACTCCCAGCCTGTGGTACCCTCAGCATCTACAGATGCAGCCATTCAAAATGCATGGTACAAACCCGTACCGCATGCAACTACCCACAAGCCACCGCAGTGCACCGCGGTAAGTGATTGGCTGGCCAAAATGACTGACAGGGGCACTCGTGGTCCATTGGTCGGTAGTGAAAAGATTTAATCATTTAATCTCTTTACTGTGCACATTTTAATCCACTTAGTATTGAATATTTATATGAAATTTTACCACTAAAGGGAAATTTTAGTAGCTGATCATAAAAAGAAGAGGAGCATAACGCATCTGAAGGTCATAAACGATATTAATTTAGGAACATAAACATTACTGTATGTAAACTGTACTGTGTATGGCTGGTCTTGGTAGTTTAAAGAAAAAATACACACCAGTCTTCCATTTCTCCCTAAACATTTTAAGCATGAAAGTTTTATGAAACGGTACCCAAATATGAGATTGCTGTATAGAATGAATTTTAATTTAAAAAAATTATTTAACACGAAAATTAAGCTGTTTACATCTTCCGCCTGAGAACAGTCACCCATTGCTAACCAATGCAGAAACACAGCCACTATCTAGCAAAGAGAGGACATTAGCTAGCCAATATGATAAAGAAATAAATGATTATTTTGTTTATTTCTTTTGCACATTTATTTGAACATTTCCATCGATTGTACAAGCACTTGGAAACTGTCCAATCCCTAGTTTATCAGGCATTTTATTTTACGCTGTGGGCATTCTCCCGGTCTGGCGCCGGTCTGTGTCTTCTAGGATATAATGCCAGTGATTTTTTGTTAAATTTGGGTTTCCAATAATGCCGCAGCAAACTCTTGTTTTTATGTCCACTATAACAGACAATCTCCTTTGCTTTTAACCGAGCGTTTAATAATTTCCTAAAATGAAAATGATTTACTTTATTTCCCTCAGGGATCAATAAAAGTATCTATCATCTATCTATCTAAACTATGGGACAGAATTCTGGGGTCTCCCTATACCAGAGATTACGGTAGGGCTTCAGAATGGTGATTGGCTGACACCATCTGAGTTTCCGTCACCCCCATTCCCACTTAAATCACAAACCCCTGTTTAATTAAATGTCTTTTAACGTAAATCGTTATCTTTGTCTTCTGCATAATAATGTTCACCACTCTGTCCAGCAAATTAATAATAAACTTTATTTTATATAGCGTTTTAAACGAATAAGTAATTAGATTGCTCATAAACCTAATCACTTATTCTACATAAACACAGTGTAATTGCTCTCTGAAAATGCTTTTTCTTTTTATTTAGGCTCAGATTTCAACTATAGATCGTACACTAATTACTAGCAGTAAATACTGATGTTTTGCTCCCTCTTACCACAAAAATATTAAAAATAATGTATTGTAGCTGGGATGAACTTTTTTTCGAAGTGTCTCTACCTGCTGCGACTCGGACACGGAATGGTTAAAGATGGCGACAACTCAGGCACCCAGAGATGGGGGGGGGCGTCTTTCCGCCTCCCTAACTAAAATGCCAAATAGGAGTAGTTTTTAATTCAGTTTGAATTATAACTGTACGTACTGTCTTCGTATTTGGCCAGGGCTCGTTGCCGTCGTCTGCGCTTTAAAGGTACCCCTGTCGCAGAAGAATTTGATCTCAGAATGTTTACCCAGCGTAATTATTGTATTTCATTGTACTTTGACAGATTGTCTTTAAATCAATTGTTTTCAGAATATCCCCACCTCCAAACAAGAACAAAATTGCAACGATTTTATTAACTGGCTGTTTCAGTAACCTAAAGTATATATTTAAAGTAATAATTTAACAATATATGTAAATGTTTTAAGATATGTTTATGTTGTGAATGTCTGTAGATTGTATCTTATTTTTATTTTTGTTTTGTTTCACGTTAATTTTATTTTTAAGGGAATCTTGATTAAAATACTTTTATTTTTTCACAATCTGGTAATGCCAGACAGAATTCACATTCGCTGCAGCCAAATGGCCTTGCAGATCAGATATCAAGGAACAAAACAATTATCGCGCCCGGCTCCTCAATGGAATCACTTTAACATGCTAATGCGTTGGTGTAACACTCTGTGTCTACAGTACATTGTTAATAAACCGGTTTCACAGGTATTTTCAACCCCCAACCACTGTTGTTTCATCAGTTGTTACCTGTAAAGCGCTTTGAGGAGCCACCTTTAAAGGTGCTATATAAAATAAAGTTTATTATTATTATTATTAATATTGATCATACTTTTTCCTCCCAGAACTTGTAAATTGTTGTTGTTATTGTTGTTGTTATCCTGTAAAGCGCTTTGAGAAGCATACTGTCCAGCTTGTCAGGTGCATTCTCTTGTAAAATAATAAGTAGAGCTTTGGGCTATTAGTGCTCAACTTATAGCAACCCAATGTAAATACATTTTGTCTCCAAATCCACCACCACTTGTATGAATCACAGCCCTGCCAAACGATGCAAATTATGCTGCAATGGTTGTGTGCAGGAATTTTTCAGTATGGCATCTCCATTTTCAAGTAAAAACTGCTCTGTGTGCAAATGTGTGCAAATGCTCTGTGCTCTGTGTGCTCTGTGTGCAAATGCAAAATAAATTATTTTATATAGCGCCTTTAAAGGTGGCTCCTCAAAGCGCTTTACAGGATAACAACCAATGAAACAACAGTGGCTGGGGGTTGAAAATACCTGTGAAACCGGTTGGTTCACAAACAATGTACTGTAGACACAGAGACTCAGTAGCAATAGCAATTAGTAATATCAAAATAGCAATATTATGGACACACAATTGACTTTTTAAAAAAAAACGTTTTTTTGACAGCTGGTTTTTGTTGACAGCTTGACACAAGTTTATCAGTGAAAAGATCACGGGCATTCTTCCTCCCCCCCTACATTCTCAGAGTAGAATATAATTTATTATCAGCAGAATTTATTACAGTGCTAAATTTAATATTATTGATTACTAATAGTTTATGCTAACACGTAGCTTT